>NC_061109.1:9282565-9311264 GCF_015104395.2 Macrobrachium nipponense
CTCTCTTTTAAATACTGTAAGGACAACTCTCTCTCTCTCTCTCTCTCCACAAGATACTTCCTCTTATCTCTCTCGCTCTCAGCAATAGAATTGATGGACAGACAAACATAATTGCACAGTCCTCTCTTTCTCTCTTCTCTGGAGAAATATATGTATTTATGGGAGGGGGAAAAAGTTGCCTACAGACATTCATATCAATCTATTGAAACCGTAAGGAGTTATTTCTCTCTCTCTCTCTCTCTCTCTCTCTTGTATTTTAATGATAATATACAGTAATTTGTGAATACACAGTGTTGCACATGAAAAAAGTAAATTAGTGATAATTTTAGAGATACGGCCCTAAGAAAAATTGCAAATTAGTAATGAAATTTTCCCTGTGGACATGTTTTCAAGAACGTCGTTCCGGCTTACGACGATTTTCGGGTTACGACGCGTCTTAAGAACGGAACCCCCATCGTAACCCGGGGACCGCCTGTATATATATATATATACAGTCAAAACCTCGGATTTCATATGCCCTAGTTTTTGTATAAATTGGTTTTCGTAGACCTTTTCCATCGAAAGTTTTACTCAGGTTTTGTAAGTATCCTTGGATTTCATACACCCAGAAACCCTTCTTCCAGGGCCCACCTGGTAACTAGGCCCCATACTGAGCACTCAAACAAAGCATCCCATGTTCTCTCATGGTTTTGTGATTTTATGTGCTCTTTAACTTGAGTGCAACTGCTAAACAAGCCATCATGGGGCCTAAGAAAGCTCTAAATGCCAGCCCTTCTGTAAAAAAGGTGAGAAACACCATAGAATTTAAGAAAGAACTCACAGCAAAGTGTTGGAGGATGTTTCTTGCCAATCTCAGTAAGAAAATCACTACAACAAGTGCTGCTGTTGGTGAGTTTAAGGCCAGCACAGACTGGTTGAAAAATTCAGAAAGCGAACAGGCATACATAGTGTACTTTCATCAGGGATTAAGGACATGTTTACAGAGTAGAGTGATGTAAAAGATTTCGTGGAGAGTTAACATCCCAACAAGGATGTTGTATTCCATGTCTCCAACATGTTTGGTTAAGTTAAATGTATATCAGTTTTACAGACCACTGAGCTGATTAACAGCCCTCCTAGGGCTGGCCCAAAGGATTAGATATTTATACATGCTAAGAGCCAATTTGTCACCTAGCAATGGGACCTACAGCTTACTGTGGGATCTGAACCACATTATAACAAGAAATGAATTTCTATCACCTGAAATAAATTCCTCTGATTCCGCGTTGGCCAAGCAAAGAATCGAACTTCTGACCACCAGGTTGGTGGCCGAGCGCAAAAACCACTCGTCCAACGAGGAACTCAACATGTTTGGTGACAATGCCATTTTTCACTATAGGCAAAATTTAGAGATGCCAGAAACAAAGATCTCTGGACAGTTTTGTTGCACGACAGGGGTTCAGTGACTCAAGCTGGTCTTAGTGTCAGTAAACAACAAAGAGGGAAGTAACCCCAGAAGCATCTTCAGATAAGTCCTTGATACCTGAAGTCCTTCTGGAGGGGGATTCCCCTTACAAACAATAACTTTCCTCCCTCTCTCCTCCTCTCCATCTTTCATACACTAACAAGTCATCCAGAAAGGAAACAGGTGTTAAATGTTTATTCATCCATTTCATTATCAATTGTTTTCTGTATGTAAAACTGTATTTATTCTCTGGAAAATGTATTTTTTGTTAATATTTTTGGGTGTCTGGAATGCTTTAACTGGATTTACATTATTCCTTATGGAAATTATTCTTTTGGATTTTGAAGGTTTCGGACTTTGTCAGACATTCTCTGGAATGGATTAATTATGAAAGCCGAGGTTCCACTGTATATATATATATATATATATATATATATATATATATATATATATATATATATATATATATATGTATGTATGTATATATATATATATATATATATCGATATATATATATATATATATATATATATATACATATATCATATATATATATATATATATATATATATATATATATATATATATATATATATATATATATATATATATATATACATATACATACATATATATATATATATATATATATATATATATATATATATATATATATATATATAGAGAGAGAGAGAGAGAGAGAGAGAGAGAGAGAGAGAGAGAGAGAGAGAGAGAGAGAGAGTGGAACCTCGATTTTCATAAGTAATCCATTCCAGAATGTCTCATAAAGTCTGAAACATACAAAATCCGACACAATAAATCCCACAAGGAAGAATGTAAATCCAATTAATGTGTTCTCTAAACCAAACAAAAATATTTAAAAAAATACATTTTCTAGAGAATCGCCAGTTTTACATACATAAAAATATAAGAAATAAATATAAATGATTATGAAATGAATAAAAAAACATTTAACATCACTCTTACCTTTATGGAAGACTCTTGCTAGCGTATGGAAGACGGAGGGGAGGGGAGGTTATTGTTTGGAAGGGAATCTCCCTCCCGAAGTACTTCAGGTATCAAGGACCTATCTGAAGTTACTTCCCCCTTTTCGTTTTTTACTAACACTAGGGCCAGCTTAAGAGTCACTGGACCCTTGTCTTACAACAAAACTGTCCAGAGACCGTTGTTTCTGGTGTCCTTAAAACATGTTAGAGACTCAGATTGCATCTCTGCTGGGATGATAATTCTCCATAATTTTTTTTACATCACTCCACTTTGCAAACATGTCCTTAATCACTGAAGTAGGCACATTATGTACGTATGCCCATTTGCTTTTTTCATTCTTCAAACCAGCCTCTGCTGGACTCAAATTCACTAACAGCAGCAATTGTTGTAGACATTTCCTTACTGAGATCTACGCGCAGCATCCCTTCCTTCTCATAGATTAACGCCTCTGACAGATAATCTCCCACCTTTTTTTGTTTATCCTAACCAATAACAACTTCTCAACATCTTCAATATGTTGCCATCTCTGTTTCATTAATTACGTTACCCCTTTCGTAATATCAGCTGCAATGATTAATTTTTACTTCACTAGGATGGAGTTGATTGATGATACAGATTTGCCATGCAAGTTCTTTATTAAATGCTAAAGTGTTTCTGGCTTTTTGTACAGATACACAAAACAAACACCAAAACAGAATTGGTCACGAGAGAACATGCTTGTTTGTTTGTATGGTGTTTTTACGTTGCATGGAACAGTGGTTATTCAGCAACGGGAGCAACGGCTTAACGTGACTTCCGAACCACGTTGATCACCAGAAATACACGTCTCAATCCTCAATGGAAAGCCCCAGAATCGAACTCGCGGCCACAGAGGTAGCACACCAAGACCATACTGACCACGCCGCTGAGGCACTATCTTGGTTTGGGTTCTCAGTATAAGCCTAGTCACGAAGTGGGCACTGGAAGGAGCGCTTCCAGGTGTAGGTACGAATTCCAAGGAAATGTATGAAATCCAAGTCAAAATTTCATCAGAAAAAGTTGACAAAAACCGAATCGTATAAAAACTAGGGCAAGAAATCCAAGGTTTGTCTACATTATATACATACTTATATATGCATATATATATATATATATTAGCTGACCAACCCGGCACTGCCAGGAAAACTGAATGACAGCAGATAAACTCTCTCTCTCTCTTTCCTTTTAAGATCATTGCTTCAGTCACATTGCCTATCATTTTTGACATTTTATATTTCACCCCTTTTTACGACACCCCAACATTCCTACCAGCGGCTGAACTTGGGACTTCAAGGTCATCAGGAGTGTCACCATTCATCTCAGCGACACGGAAAACTCTGGATTAGACACTAATATCTGTTGCTTTCAGTTATTTTTACATGTCTCCCTAATGCCTTTTTCTAATTTTTATGTACACAGTTTTCCTATCCGCATTGTACCTCACATCATTGTATTAAGTATTTTTCAGCCTTGCTGCCAATATATCATTCTTATATGTTAGCCTATTGTAGCAAATAATATTATTGTAAATAGGTCTGTCAAGAAACACAAATCCAGGTCAGATCGAGTCATTTTTGTGTCGGTGTCTTCACACCTGTTTATAACCTGTAATAAAGTTAGTACTGCTTCTATCTGCCTCTTTGTTGCACACTCACAACTCATGACCCCCCGGATTGGACGGTGATCAACGGTTTTGGCTCAGCCACTAATGGACTAAATATGGCCGCTTTCACCTTCAGAGACCTTTAATGGACTAAAAATGGCGCCCTAGTTTAGGTCTCTGAAAGTTCCTTTCCGAGGATGACAACGATGCCATTAGCGGACTAAATACGGTACATCTCCCAGGTGTGTTTTGGCGTTCTCGATCGGTTTCATCTGTTTCTGTGAGGGAGACATGCCAGGCTCTACAGCAGTCAGTTCCTCAGGGACAGACAGCAACCTCACTACACATGCCCTACCCCAGCACACAGCCTCATCCTTCTCTGTGAAGCTCCCACCTTTCTTTACACAAAACCCAGCCTAATGGTTCATCCAAGCTGAAAGCCAATTCCGGATCGCGGGCATCTTGGACAAAGTCCTCAAGGCTGATTTTGTCATGGCAACCCTTCCGGAGGAACTGCATGGGCGCATATCCCCATGGATGGTTGCGCAGACCGTGACGGGGCAACCTGACTTCTCGACCTGATCACAAACCCCATACACGACACAGACCCACAGGTCTCCTGGGACAGGTTGATGGACCTCATTCTCCTTCCGGAGTTGGACAGCAACGAACAACGAAGAGATCAGCCTTAAGTGGGAGATATTCCTCCACCAGTTGGATCTGGAGGTGAGCAAACAGATCATGGAGATCGACGCCCCATCCAACGACGAGTTGGTCATGAGGGCCCGGAGACTAACCGAGGCCTCCCAGGCAGCCAGTTTCCCCGCCTTGTCAATGCCTTCAGCCAACTACCTGATGGAGGACGATGCAGCAGCAGCAGCATCAGAGATTTACGCCATCCAGAGGAGACCCCAACACAGCAGCGAGGTGAAAGTCCATCCTGGTGTTATCACCACCGTAAATTCGGCAAATACCCCTAACAATGTGAGAGACCTTGTTCTTACGTCCCGTCAAAAAATGGGGAGGGCAGCCACCCCCCATCAGCAGCCATGACCGCACCCCCAAAAAGGGCCACAACCTGTAGGTTTCTACATCCACGACGAGATCTCTGGCAGCAGGATGTTGGTGGACACCGGGGCAATGCAGTCGGTGTTTACGCCTTCAGGAGGGGAACGCAGCCATGCCCCCGACGTCATGGCCGCCCTTATGGTCCTGAACGGGAAACCCATCCACTCCTACACCACGAGATCCTGCAAGATATCCATCCTGGGGCAGACCAACGTGTGGCCTTTTATCGGCACTGACGTCAACGGCCCCCTCCTGGGTGCAGACTTCTTGGCACAACACAGGCTCCTGGTGGACGTGGCTGCAAACGCCTCCTCGACACAGGGACCTGCCAGTCCTTTCCCCTTGCCGCAGGCCTGGTCATCTCTACCATCTGCTCTGTCACATCCCACAAATACAGTGCCCTCCTTCAGGAGTTCCCTGATGTTTTCAAGCCAGAACTTCGTCAGGTGGCCAGAACCCCGACCAAGCACGGCATCTACCACCACATCGTGACCAAAGTCCCACCCACACATGCAAAGTTCTACAGGCTACTGCCGAACCACCTCCAGGACGCCAAGAGGGCCTTCTTAGAAATTGAGCAGATGGGCATCTGCAAGAAGGCCTCCAACCCTTGGGCATCACCCCTCTAAATGGTCAAGAAGGCGGACGGAACCTGGAGACCCTGCGGGGATTACTGTCAGCTGAATCTAGTAACTACACCCGATCATTACCTCCTGCCAAACATGCAGGACCTGACTAGGGCCCTTCATGGGGCAAAATTATTTACAAAAATGGACCTTCTCAAATAACAGTTTCAGGTACTGGTCTACACTGAGGATATCTCCAAAACAGCCACCATCACAGCGTTCGGGTCCTACGTTTTCTCCTACTCCACCTTCAGCCTGAGGAATACCAGGGTCACCTTCCAGTGCCTGATGAACAGCATTCTAGGAGACCTGCCCTTCTGTGTCTGTGACATAGACGACACTCTGATTTTTTCCAGGTCCCTAGAAGAACACTTGCAGCATATCCAAGCCATTTTGCAGTGCCTTCAGGAGAATGAGTAGGTCGTCTGGTTCAACAATTGTAATTTTGGCGCTGAGAAGGTGGACTTCCTGGGGCACTAGATTTCCGCAGAAGGCATCCGCCCTATGACGTCAAAGGCGGCTGCCGTCGAGAAGTTCCCGATGCCAACAACGATCAAGGCCCTGCAGGACTTCATCAGGATGGTGAACAACTACCGTCGTTTCATGCCTGACATCGCCCGCACCATGTCACCCCTGACGTAGGTCCTGAAGGGGAAACCAAAGAAGCTGGTTTGGGAGGCAGCAGCAACAGGCCTTCCTGCAGACGAAGATGTCTCTCACCAGGGCTACCACCCTGGCCCACCAGGACCCAGCAGCTCCAACGCCAGCAATATCACCTGCGGAGCAGTCCTGGAGCAGGTAATTCATGGGACCCCTCAACCACTCACCTTCTTCAACAGGAAATTACAGCCCGCTGAGACCTGCTACATGACCACAAGCTACTAGCGGTCTACCAGGCTGTTTGCCACTTCTGCTACCTGCTGGAGGGGAACCCTTTCACCATCAGGACGGACCACCAGCCACATAGTCCACACCTTCACCAAAGCAGGCGATGCCTGGTCTGCTAGACAGCAGCAACACCTCGCATCCATCGCGGAGTTTGGTTGCACCATCCACTACGTCCCTGGCTGGAGAAACCCTGTAGCTGACGCCCTTTCACGAGCCAAGATCAGCTCCATCCACCTTGGGATCAACTACGAGGACTTAGCCTGGGAACAATCAGCCGACCCTGAGGTGCCAGCCTACCAGACTGCACTCACCTCCCTCAGGTGGGAAGACATGCCCTTTGGTCCCTCAGGAAATACTCTCCTCTGTAACGTCAGCACTGGACGGCCCCACCCGCTGGTTCCAGCATCCCGCAGAAAGAAGGTCTTCAAGATCATCCACGGGCTCTCACATCCATTGGGCCATACGACAACGCACCTCCTGATGGAGAAATTCGTGTGGCATGGCATCTGGAAGGACTCTCGGAAATTGGCCCGACAATGCGTCCCATGCCAGATGAGTAAGATCGGCAGGCACACCAAATCAGGCGTTGGCAGCTTTCCCCAGCCCAAGCGGACGTTCAGCCATATCCATGTAGACGTCATAGGACCTCTTCCTCCGTCGGGAGGTCACAGATACCTTCTGACAATCGTTGATCGATCCACCAGGTGCCCTGAAGTGACACCAATGACGGAGGCCACCACCAGCACCTGCGCGGAAGCCTTTCTCTCCAGCTGGATCAGCCATTTCAGAGTGCCTGATGACATCACGACAGACCGCGGGCCTGCTTTCTGTTGGATTTGTGGGCTGCTATGGCTCGCCTGATGGGGGATTTTGTACCACAGTACCACTGCCTACAATCACACAGCCAATGGTATGGTGGAACGGTTCCATCACTCCCTGAGGGACTCCTTGATGGTGCGCTGCTCAGGCGACAACCGGAAGGCGCAGCTACCTTGGGTCCTCCTCAGCCTCCGCACCGCCCCAAGGGCCAACGGTGAAGCATCACCTATGGAGAAAGTCTACGGGGAAACCTTGGCAGTCCCAGGTGAGTTCTTCCCGACGACGGCCGACGTCGATCACCATCTCGATCGCCAGGCTGTGAAACCACCAGGAAATTCACCCCCTGCCTCAAGACTTTCTCCGACAGGACAAGTCATTTCCAGCTCAAGGCCTTAGCCATCAGCAAACATGTCTTCGTTTGCCACGACACCCACCGGCCACCCCCGACAAAACCATACCATGGCCCTTTTTGCTTCCTCCGCCGCTCAGAAGAGGCCTACCTCCTACATGTCCATGGCCGTGACGATTGGGTCTCTGTTGATGGCTGAAGCCAGCCTTCCTGATGGAGGAGGACACCACTGAAGACGAACCCGACAGATGCCCCAAACTACACCAATGGCGCCGCAGCCATCCTAGGACAGCAGTCAAACCCCCCAGGACTCGTTCCAGTGCGGAATCCTGCTGCCACGCCCTCCGGAGGACGCAAGCCCCCGGAAACAGCTGGTGTCACTGACTTAGGGTCGCCTCCGCCCTCTGATTTGCTACTGCGATTAATCTTTGGTCCTTCAATTCCTGTTGTTACAAGATTTTATTATCCAATGTTCACTGCCATAACCATTATCTTGTTGGGGGGAGGGGAGTATTTGTAAGGACAAAGCCTTTTCCTGATTTCTATGTACATAGTTTTCCTGTCTGCGTTGTACCTCACATCATTGTATTAAGCATTTTTCGGCCTTGCCGCCGATATATCATTCTTTTATGTTAGCTCATTGTAGCAAATAATATTCCTGTAAATAGGTCTGTCAAGAAACAAAAATCCAGGTCAGATCGAGTCATTTTTGCGTCAGTGTCGGTCGGCAAATTACATATCCGTCTGCACACCTGTTTATAACCTGTTTATCTGTAATAGTGCTTCTACCTGCTTCTTTGTCGCACCATCACAATGATTTTTATTACTTGATAGTTTAATTGTTTTTGAAATAGTTTATAATTTTATTTTACATGATCATTTTTGTTTATCAAATGAGCCCAATTTTGTGTAATAATTTTGTTTTATTAGAAAATAGAGAACATTAGGCTATATACCACTTTTTAATCCAACAATTTGTCCTTAGTCAAGTGACTACTGGACAATTTCAAAGCTCAAAGGCTCCATTATCAAGTAAAAAAAAATCTTTGTCACTTTTAAATGATACTGTTAATGTTCATGATTTATTTGTCTTTTTCACTTATGTCAAGTTTCAAAATTTCATCTTATTCCCAAGTAGGTAAGGTCACAGAATATTTGAGAATAGCATTTCTATCTTACACTAAGATGGCAACGATGGCTTCATCTCTTGTAATGCTGGTGTGTTAAATGGATATATATGTATAGATATATATGTTAAATATATATAAACATAATATATAATTCTTATATATATATATTCTATCTATATATATGATTATAATCGATATATATATACATAGTATACATACATATAATATATTAAATCTATTCTATATAATATATATAGTAGTATTATATCTAAGATTATATCTAATATATATATAAATTTGTCAATAGGACAAAGCACGAACGCAATTAAACTAGAACTCGACTTTGAGCTGTTACAGAGCCTTTAATTTGTACTACTACTATTACCTTTACTATCAAAATTCTATGTATTGTCTACACCTGTTACCCACATTTAGTTATCGTTTATTCCTAACACATACTATCCTGTTTTAATTACTTCCCCCATACTGGAGAATAATAAAGCGGTAAGTCCCATTTTGTTTATTTGGCACACTTCCAGCTCTATATCTAGGTACTACCCAATATATATAGAGGGGTCCTCTCTCTATCCATGCTAGGCACTAATCATAGTATAGAGGGGTGGGTCCTCTCTATATCTATATCTATGGTACTAACCATAGATATAGAGGGGTCCTCTCTATATCTATGGTACTAACTTCAATGTTTCTGGCTTAATCAGTGCTGACTTCTGAGTACTTTTTGGGTGATTAATCATTACCTTTGTGTTGTGTGTGTACACGCGCGTGCGCGCTCGGACAGAGACCTTGGTGTATAATGTTTGTGATTTTTTTTATTCCTTGTAAAAGGATGTTAAGTTATAATAGTGATCAAAGATATTGGTATTTGGCAATTAACGCCGAGAGTGAAGTGAGCGGAGATAATTAAAATGGTATATGGGCCTTAAAAAGAATAAATTTTGTAGTACACATTTTTTTATGGAAATTTGCAGGTCATGAAACAGAACTGAAGAATGATGATGATGGAAATGAGTTTAAGGACTGGAAACACGAGCGCTGAAAACGGAAACATTATTTAGAAACAGTTTGCAAACTGTTTGAAAACAGTTTCTTAGAAACTGCTTGTAAACGGTTTCTTGGAAACTGCTCGTAAACAGTTTGCAAACTTTATTTCCAAACAATGTTTCCTAGTGTGGACAGGCCTTGACGCAGTCTAACGATGTCTTTGACAGGGATGGGTATAGGTAGTTTCCCAAGCTTTTCAATGGAAATCTACCAGATTGGACTACACGAGCCTTACGTTAAGGCGCGTTACGGAGTCAGTAAAACGCCCGCCCTGACCATGTGCACTGATGGTACCCAGCTGCTAAGATGGTACAAGATGGGCTAGATACTTTGGGATTAGTATACCAGGATCCAGATGCCACTCCACGCCCGTACTGAGAAAGCCAGCACAAGGGCAGTTGGACACTGAAATCTTTATTTATGAGGTTAGTACCATGTGACCGTTACTGCATGGGAGGCAATTGGTGAATGAATATATAGCGAATACAAATGCTCCTTCTTTATTCATTCTAAAGTTGGGCTACGCTAAACATTCTTGCTCGCTGTAGGCTTAATTATATGTATGTATGTATGTATGTATGTATGTATGTATGTATGTATGTATGTATGTATGTAGTGTATGTATGTGTATGTATGTGTATATTTGTATGTATGTATATGTATATTTATTTGTCAGTATTAACATCTTGCTGCATATGTAAACTTGGTAAATTTACCTTGTTTAATTTAGTTTTATTAACATCTTGCAGCATATGTAAACTTGGTAAATTTACCTTGTTTAATTTAGTATTTTTACAAACAGAGCATATTAACGACGTCATATTCTTTTGCCATGGAAGCATTCCTAGTTCACTGATCCTAGCACAAGTTAGTGTAACTTTAAATACAATAAGGCTATACTGTCTCGCTGTCTAACAAAATTACGTAAGATGCAAAAGCACTGGAGAATTTTAATCGCAAAATCCGTGTGTACAGAAATACATGAATGCAAAACACCCATTTCTGTGGGTTCATGCAAGTTCTTTGAAGGGTACGTTCATTTAGACCAGAAGCCTCATCATCCACTACTACGTATTAGTAATAGGTTGAAAAGTTAATGGCAAAGCTTTCCAATATTAGAAATCTTGAAAATATTTGAATTGCCTTCACGACCAAAGGCTCCAACGTCATTGGAGGTGGAAAAAATTATTAGCTCCTGCTAAGACTAGAGAGAACAAGCTCCGATGCGACCTCCATATCTTACTCGGGACGCGTGCAAGAGATTATTTTTTCCACTGACGCAGAAGTTGCAAACTTAATATTCCTAACTTAACGTGAAGCGGTGTTCGTAATTAATATTCATAATTAGTACTGCTCTATGCTAACAACAATGTTCAAATATAAAGGTCATGAATTAAACACGTTCATATATTCTCAGTTATAAGAGGAAACTCAAAATAATTGAAATGTAGCTTCTAAATTATGTACATCAAATAAATTAAAACATACTAAAATCTATGGAAAATTAGCAGATTGTTTTACCAACGACAGTAAAAATATGCTAGGTTTTTATATATATATATATATATATATATATATATAATATATATATGTATATATATATATATATATATATATATATGTATGTATGTATGTATGTATGTATATTATATTTATTCTAATAAATCATAGATATCATATATGTACCTTTAACTTAACGTGAAACCCCTTTCATGCCTTTTTATTGAGGCTCTTCCATGGACCTTTCCCATCTCCCCAACATCACCAACAAAGAGTGGTTTGTAGGCTTACTCATGAGTGAGCGAAAAAAAAAATTATAATTGAAATACTGAGAGCCACTGTTAGGTGGACAAGTACTTCATCCTATATATATTGGCCACCTATAGGCTCAGCATAGTTATGGAAATTTGTGACCGCATAAAAGCCTTATGTTTTTATTTATTTTTTTTTCCACTTCTGCCTGTCGGGTACTGGCATCTATGAAGGTTGCAGTACTTCCCAAATCGTACACTACTAGTTCCTTTAGTGATCTCTCTCGCAGTTTTTCTATTCTAAAAATCGAACTCCAAATCTGTAAGTCATATCATAGATGCCAACATGAAACACATAAACCATGTTTGTCGAATGGAAATGCTATAAACAACAGAAAACTAACAGAAACCTCTGCTGATTTTTATAACGTTATTAAAAACTGGGATGTTGAGATTAGTTGTTATACTATAGTCACTATCAATATTATTTCAATGTATGGAGATTAGCTATGTATTTCCAATGAATGAACAATCTCGTTCTTGAAATTTGCATGGATATTAGCCATCAAATAGCTCTTAACTTTTCTGATTCCAATAACTTCTTGGATATATAATTTCGCAAATGGGTGTATTTAGTTCGTAAGGGAATATATATATATATATATATATATCTATATATATATTCCTACCAGTTGTCATGCATGATCCTTATGAAAATGCTGAAGTTGGCAAAATGAATTTGAAGTTTAACAAACCCTAGCTACTTGTTCTTGAACGGCCGTTGGGTGTATAATGCTAATTAATAAAATGACAGTTTGATATGTGCTGACAAGATGGTAAAATGTATTTGAAGTTTAACGAAAGATTTTATTAGTTCTTCTTGAACAGCCGTTGAGTGTGTAAGGCGTAATCCTTATGAAATTACAGAATTTACAGTTATGTGCTGACAAGATGGCAAAATGAATTTGAACGTTTAATGAATTCCTTAGCTAGTTCTTGGTGAACGGCCGTTGAGTGTTTAATGCGTAATCCTTACCGAAATTACAGAATTTACAGTGCTGACAAGACAAGATGGCAAAATGAATTTGCAGTTTAATAAAATCCTTAGCAAGTTTTTGAACGGCCATTGATTTGTGTAATAAAATGACAATTTACAGTTAGTGCTGACAAGATGGCAAAATGAATTTGAAAGGTTATTGAATTCCTTAATAAGCAAATTCTTTAGCAGCCGTTGAGTGTATAAATGAATGCTAATTAATAAAATTACATTTAATGTCCTGACAAAATGGCAAAATGAATTTGAATTTTGATAAATTCCTTAGCTTATAGTTCTTGAACAGCCGTTGAGTGTATAATGCGTATTACATTGCTGATAAGATGACAAAATATGAATTTGAAGTTTAATGAATTCCTTAGCAATTTCTTGAACGGCCGTTGATTTTGTAATAAGATAACAGAATTTACAGTTAAATGGCAAAATGAATTTGAAGTTTAATGAATTCCTCGATCGGCAAATTCTTGAACGGCCGTTGTGTATAATGCTAATAAATATTACATTTTTAATGTGCCGACAAGATGAAAATTAATTTGAAGTTTAATGAGTTCCTTAGCTATAGTTCTTGAACAGCCGTTGAGTGTGTAATGACATTATTTACAGTAAATCTGCTGAAAAGACGGCGAAATGAATTTGAAAGTTTGATGAATTCCTTATAGTTCTTGAACGGCCACAGTGGCAATGCTTGAGCCTTGAGGCAGTCTTGGCCCCTGTGGCCTGGGGACCCGGCCCAATAGGCCTAGGCCCCAGTAGCCGGTAGGCCCGGTACCAGTGTACCGCGGCTACCACAGACCACAGTCCAATAGTCCAAAAATGTAACTGGTTGTTGCCGGACGAGCGAACATTAGGTTGATGGTACCAAAGTCCACTGGGTTCAATGCGATAGTAACCAGGCCCTCTTATATGCGTTAGCAAAGGCCGTCCAGTGTCGAATACTCCCGGTTCATTTGCATATATATTTCCAGAAGACACCAATTTCCATAGAATATCATGGCACTCCTCAGGATTGGGGCCAGACCAATGTCGTGCCTCACGGGTCTTTTACGCTATTCGAGACCTGGGAACGAGGTACTATGCTACTATTACGGTGCCAAGGGTATTTGTGTATTTTTTTAATTTGGGGTTGTGCCCCCATAATTAGACCGTTCCTTTTTACCAAACCATGGGTCTATACCTAATACTGTTTTGATTGCTGCCCCATCCTCGTCCCTTGTCCGTGAAAGATGATGCCCAGTACCCCAATGGCGAGTTATAGCCTACTTTATAGCAGAGTTAGCTACTAACTCATTACCGTTTATTTTTGCCCGAGTATAATCCGGATTGACAATTTGACATCTATTGGCATGGGGCACGGCGTCCCAAGTGAGGTTAGGTCAGGACCCGGCCTTCTAGGGAAGGTTAGGTTCCTTTGTCACTAACCCCTATTTGGACAAGCCGCCCCCCTCCCCTGTCTGGTCTTGCTCATTACCCTAGGTTAGCCCAGTGCTTGGCCTTTGGCCTAAAGTCTCTGTTCTCTTCTAATTCTTACCCAGGATTAAGTTAAGGTATAAGACTGGTACCTATCTATGCTAATCCTGACCTTGGCCTTCTATTCTTACCTTGGATTTTGTTAGGGTATATAGCTATAGTAATGGGTATAGCCTAATACTATTACATTAATCTCGATCATGGCCTTTTATTCTTACCCAGGATTAAGTCAGTGTATATGACTGGTATAATACTATGTTACTTTAATCCTGATCGCGACCCAAAGCCTTGAATGATAAGCTAGGTTATATTTCTAAGAGTGGTCAGCTCGCTTTCCGTGTGTTTTTTAACGATTACAACAGTTGCAAACTACTCTTGGTTTTCTCCGCTCTTTATATCCAACAATCATTGGGTTCTGTAGGGCTGTTTAGCTTTTGGTGCACTGCAGGCATTAGGCTATGTAAGGTCGAGTTAAAAGCCACAATGATGTATAAGATACTTTATGGCAGCCCTTGGTTACCGGCTATCTGGTTCTATGGCGCTTGTCTAGCGACGCTGTTAACTGGATTTTCTGCGCTGATCTCCGATTAGTAGCGTAGATCTCTAGTTAACAGCAGTGCTGATCTTTGGTAAATGGTGCTGATATTCGGTAAAGCGGTGTTAAGCAGATTTTTAGTGCTGTTATTGCAAATTTTAGGTTAGCGGTATTGGCCGGGAACGGAACCCTAGCTGTTGACCGGGAGCTGCCTACTATATTTTTCCAGAATACAAAAAGGTTTAAAGACGGGGCTTTTGACCGTTGTACAAATGGTCGGATGTCTGTCTTTTAACCTTTTTGTTTTCTGGTAAAATATACAGTATCACATTCATTATCGTGGCTTCTTTTAACTTGTCATCTCTGGTTGCAGCATAGGTAGTGATGCACCATAGATTGCTTAAGGTTCTATGCAGCATGCATTCGACCTGTTCTGCAACCCCTTTCATTCCTTTTACTTGACCCCTGTTCATGTTCTTTCTTCCACCTCAACTTTCCACCATCGCTACAATTGTTTCTACATTATTTTCAGGGCAGAATGACTTCATAGGTCCCAGCGCTTGGCCTGTGGTTTAAATTCAATTCAATTCAACAATCATTGGGGTCTCCAGTAGGAAACTTGGCTCCTGGGTGGGAGAAAACCAAACCATTCAATTTGCCAATCCTAAGTACGAGAATTACGCTGATTAGATGTTAACAAAAACTAATTTGTAGCATCCCTTCTGCCCCCAGCTTGGCTCTCTTCATTTCTTGTGCGCTGTTCATATTTTCTTTCTTCCGTCTGACTTTCCATCATCTCCAACTGTGAGGTTTTCCGCCTCATACATCTTTCGTACTTTCTTACTGTCCGTTTCTGTTTCAGTGCTGAATGACCTATAGGTCCCATCACTTGGCCTTTAGCTTAAATTCTATATTCTATTCTATTCTAAAAACTAGAACAAGTCTTTTAAGCTAAGACCACCTTGGAGATGCATCCTAACCTAAACCTTGAACCCTCTCCAATCCAACTGACCCAAGGGGTCATAGCTGGTCTTCACAAAATAGCTGGACCTGCTCTCTTAAATAAGAGTATGCCCAGTCAAGTTACTTTACATTCCCCTTTTTACTTAGGCTATGCATATAATGTTTCAGAGATAAGATGTGAAAGTTTGGATGAGCATAGACTAAATGCTTTAAAGTTGGCAGTGGTCCATGGAAATAGCCAACTCCTCTGCATTTTTACTTAATACTGAACAGTTTAAATGAATCTAGTTGTTAAATGTCATGGTAAAACTTGAGTTCAGTTGCGCAGCCTGTGATCTCGATAGGAAATCCATGAAATCCATTTTGGTGTAATTTCTGTAAACATATAGTAAATGAATATGCAAAAGGTCCTGACCTAACCAAATCTAGCCCTCCTAACCAAACGTAGATTACTGTGCCCTGACCTGACCTGGCTGATGGGGGCTTCAGGCCCCCTGTATCCCCCCAGCAAAAGACAGGTTAATATTTTGTCATATTTTGGTTGGGTAAGTGATTGTCAGGTGTATTTAAGGATGAAGAGTGTTATTTTTTATGGTGTTTTGCACGTAACATGGGATTTTCAAAGATGTAGTCTGTGCAACTAAACTAAGGTTTTATCAGACACAGTGTGTGTGGTGTTCTGTTTGCTGCTGTATGAACAGAAAGTATTGTTTTTTATTTAGGATTATGATAAGTGGTCATTAATAACAAGGTAATTAACTGGTGGTTATGGGGGGTGCGCAAGGGAATGTGACACACCTTACATCACTAATCATCTCTCTTTGAGCCACTGTAAAGGGTGGACATCTCACTGTGCCCTCTCTGTCCTCTGTTGTCAGACAAAAGGAGAGAACTAATTCGATGCTCTTCCTCATCCTTTTCCTCCTCTGTTGAGCTCATAGTCATGCTACCCTTACTGCATTCTGCCAGATGGATGGCATCCATAAGTCCCTAGAGACTTCTTTAGGACCTGTGGTAGATGCCAAATATGTTGTGTAGGCACTCAAGCTCTGTTTTGGACAAGAGCGGCATCTTGTCTGAAGTACCTAAGGCTTTGTACAAGTCTGGAGGTATATATGGAGTGACTGGGTTCCCCTCCATCCTTATTCCATCTTTTGAGTGCAGCATCTGGATCAAAGTAGACCGACACACTGGATTCAGGCAAGTTACAAGTAAACACTCACTTCTTGCATGGAATCCTCTGTGTGTGTGATGACTGGGAGGTGTCACCCTCATCCTGTCTCTTAAAACTAGGAGGATTTGGGGAGGGGGGGACTTGGCACAGTTTACTCCAGTAGGTACCTATTATACTTGGTAGGCTATAGTAATAGGTAGAATCAAACTACATTCTGACATAAGTCTTGTAGGAGGTGTTGTGGTTCTCCAAATTTTTTCCTCACAATTGACTCCCGCTTATTCGCGGCTCAGCATATTTGCTGCATCAGTTACTTGTGGATTTTTCTGTGGAACATTTATGTATTCACATTATTTGCGTAAAATTTGCCCATTCAGACTTTTTCATAGAAATTATGTACATACCGTGTTTTCATATTTTTGTGACTACCTAAATGCTTTAGGTTGATAGCTATATTTGGTGTATGAACTAATAAAGTAGACAGTTATAAGCGTGTTTAGAGGGGGTTTCTGTACTTGCAAATTTTCAGCACTTGTGGTTGGGTGTGGTATGCTTTCCCCATGAATACCAGGTGGGCCCAGGGCCTACTACTTTTGCCAATTTTGCCAGACCGATAGGTCAGAGGAGTCATGACTTGCCTTCATGACTCCTGTGACCTCCTTGCAAGGCAGCCATGGACTAGGAGATTATGTGATGGGTCACAACTGCATTCAGTTGTAGGGACTGACATACCTCCTAATTATTATTATTATGATATATTAGTCAGAAGATGAACCCTATTCATATGAAACAACACTACAGGGGCCTGTAATTCATTAGGCAGTAAGAGAAGGTCAAGAGAAATCGAGAAAAAGAGATATCACTTATTAAAAAGAAAAAAAATGAATCCATAAAAATGTATTAAAATGCAAGGAGAATAAGAGTAGGGTAGTAATGCATTGCATCTCTGCTTGAACTTTGAAAAGTTGCAATTGCATGACATCTCCAGGAGACTTCCACAGTCCAGCAGTGTTAGGAATAAAACCTGTTACTGAGAAGTATGACCGCGAGGCACACTTACTGCGTATTGGTGCTGTTGTTCTGAGAATGTGGTTGCTCTCAGCAGGAAAAGGGGATCAGGGATCAATTGTGAATGGGAAAGATCTTTATAAAAATAGCGCTTCTGAAAAAGTGACAAACGAGACCATCCTTTGATGGTTCAAATCATAAATGAAATTGTGACAAACGAGAGACCATCTGTCAATGGTCCAAGTCATAACTGCTAATATTAGGAAACCAAAACCTATTACCATGAACCACTATGTAAAGTCCTGTCCACACAACCGGGCCTGATCGGCGGACTTTCCCTCTTAACGGGCACACTTGACGGGCAAACTGTCAAATTGCCCGATGGGTCTTGTAGCAAAATCAGCATGGTGGTGCCCAATGGCTTGAGCTTCGACCCTTGCAGACTTACGTTAACCATATACATTTCTTTTACTGAGCCGTTCTTTGCACCATATTCTCTTCTTATTCTTCTTTTTCATCACATGCAAAGCAATTATCATGCTACACAATATCTTCTTTGTGGTAGGCACCATGTTTATCGTACCGCACTGAATCACACTACTGGCATCGTCGGGCACGCCCTCCTCTCCATCCCCTCACCCGTGTAGACAAAGAGATAAATCTCTGGCAGAAGCCAACATCCACACCGGAGAATATTATTCTAGTAAAGAAGCACAAACGACCTAAAACAGGTTGTATACCTAACTTTAGTGCGGCATTTGCTGAAACTTGCATTTGATGTTACTCAAAAGTAAGTAGAGTCAGAAGAAGTTACACCTAGAAAAGCTAAAGCTTCAAACTCATTCAGCATAGTCCCATCCACCTGAAGGGGATGATGGGGTGGAAAATCTGTACGAGATGTATTTATCAATAGTATTTTTGTTTTACTAGACCTCACTGATCTGGTCTGTGTCCCTGATCGGGGCAAAGGGTAGCTTCATTTCTTATAAGTGGAGACTTTACTACACTGACAAGTTTTGCATCATCAGCATATGTACTGAACAATCTTGTCTTCCAGGCCAACAATTATTTACCTTGTATACACCAAAAATAATAGTGGACCAAGAACACAACTGTGGATATTCTGACACAAAAGGTCTTGGTTCACAAAGATCCCATCAGTAGCAACTTGCTGCTGCCCAATTGTAAGGAAATTTTAAGCACTAATCATAAAAGATATCCACCCGCTCCAAGATTCCAAATTTCGTAAGTACCTTGTTATTAACTGAATTGAAAGGAGCACTGAAATTTATATGAATTTCTCTGCACTCAAAACCCTTATCAAGGTTTGCCTGCAAATGGCATTTCAAGTCTAAAAGCATTGCAAGTACCTAACTGCTTTCGGTATGCATATCGAGTATCGGCTAACAATCCTTTAGATTCCACATACTTATATAGTGGTTTAAAATTAAGTTTTTCAGCAACTTTGGAAACTACAGGGAGAATAGGAATTGGTCTGTAGCTACTGCAATCTGCAGATAAGCTGTTCTGCTGATGAGGGCAAAGATGCTATACATCAACTTAAAATTCTACACTATTATGGGAGACAACACACTAGAAACTTTTTTAAAACCTCAACTAAAGTTCTATACTAATCATGGGAGACAACACACTAGAAACTGTTTTTTAAAAAACAAAGGAAAGGAACAATCAGGATCTTTTTCATTCCAGCTATCAAGATTATACAGAATTTTTTAACATCCCTGGAGTGAAATGCAAATTTTTATAAGAACAGGTTCAGGATGACAAGTATCAGGGAGAAGGATATCCTCGGCAGATTGCTTAGCTTCCAAAGCTCAATGAAGCAGTTCAGCCTATATAAAATGTGATGGTTTTGTTTTCCTTTTGGAACAAATGAATTTTTAAATAAATTTATGTTTTTCCTGAGTATACAACCCCAAGTCCTGACTTAGTCCGTATAGCCAAAGAAAATGAGTGTACTAGTTGGTAATTGAGGGATACCTTAACCCCTGTAAACTAACTGATTAACTACCTTGTTACCAAGTTTTCAGTGACCCATTTTCAGTTTGCATTGAAAAATACTTTATATAAAAGGCTCTGGTTTGTATACCTAGGGGAAATATAGATTCTAAAATTTTTTACTTTTGAGTGAATGTTGGTAGTCATTGTGTTGAGCAGATTTACATTATAGTTAAAGAGAGACAGTTATTTTATTCAAGATGATAATGAAAAACAGTGCAACAGCTGGTGTTGAACATAGTATTACCTTTCAATTAAAGCATATGTATAAGTAAATGTACTAAATATACTCTAATTGAAAAATTTAAAGATAATACTCTGCCTCTTGTAAATCAGGGGATACTTGTATATATTGTAAGATTAGTGCATCATGTTGGGCCTACTGTGCTAATGACTGCATTCTTCTTTCCAGCAAAGTCGAGCTTTACACATGACAAATGTCCTGGCCAAAGAAGGACCCCAAGCAAAGTATTTTCCAGCCATATCAGAACCCATGTTACCAAAGGACACTTTTAAAGGAAAAACAGTTTTCATTACTGGTGGTGGGACAGGACTTGGTAAAGGAATGGCACTAATTCTAAGTTCTCTTGGAGCCAATGTTGCCATTTGTGCAAGGTATGTAACTTATATAATTGTGTAGCATGTGTGTTGTTTCAAACAGAAATAAACTGTAATCTTTTATAAAGGAGTATCCTTCAGCATGAGCTGGGAGATGGTCATTAAGCTTGGTAAGTAAGTCGTGATCTGGTGGTTTTTGGGGTTGTGGGAGTGAAGTTTCTTCTGCCAGCTAGACAAATAGACATTTGCTGCCCCCCTCCTGCTGGTATTGAATGGTTTGTTTGTGAATATTTGTGGTTTTGGTCTGTTTCTAGTGCTTTTCTTGCTTTTTTTTGTAATGCTATGCAATCAAACCAAGATCAAAGACATTGTTTTGAATATGGGCAGCCTTGTGGGCCCTTTGCAAGGACTACACTGGTTGGTCTTCCTTCGTTTGGAGTAGTATGATAGGCAACTGAGGAAAGAGGAAGCCTCCCTTTAACAAAGTGGGGGAGAGCAGAAACCACAAGATTCTCTGAGCCACCCAGCAACCAAGCAGAATATTTGCTGGGTAATACCAGATAGTATCGTTATGGACTATCCCTGCAGCAGTAAAACTATAAACCTTAAGTGTTTGGCTTGCAGGGAAATCTCACCAGCCAGTAAATAGTGCAAATTCCTCCTCAACCATTCAGGGGCAGCATACATTCAATCCCCTGCTGACCATCTTGTATCTAACAAACAGGGCTCACCACAAATGACAAACTACTCCAATGTTTTGGCATGATCCCACTCAGCAGAACATGAGTGAAATGTGGCCTAGATCAATGCTGGCAAAGATTTTCACCTGAAAAAGGACAACTCCACAGAATAAAACTAGTACATGAGTTACTGGCAGAATGCAGTAACCCTGAAAAATTAATTATAAATTAAATAAACCATACTGCATTTAGTCTTCACCTTTCAGAGTAGGTTAGGTTGTGATGGATCTTTCTAGTAGTCATATTGATGAGATGACCTGCACCTTCACTCGTATAATAAATCACACTGCATCCGTCTTCCAGTAGTATTTCATTATTAGATAGTATAAGGACACAAGTACAGGAAGTCCCTGGTTTGCTGTGGGGGTTCCGATCTCAGCAGGATGCAAAAATAAAACTATCTCCATTAACAGAGTCTGCCGATACCTTGGTGCTTCCTAGGAGGTTATATGCTGAGTACTGTATTCAAACTTGAAAAATGTAAGTTACCTTGACATAAAAATACTGTTAAAACATATTTTCTTATTTTAGTTCCAGATTTGTTGCACACAGATTTTTTTATATTACTTTTTCTGTCTCAGCTGACTAGATGTAGCCATGTTTCATTAATATATTACATTTATATTACAGGCGATTGTCCATTTTGGAGTCCACTGCTAATGAGATTTCAAGTCAGACAGGGAACCCCGTCTTACCTGTTCAAATGGATATTCGTGATCCTGCGGCTGTGGCATCTGCTTTTGATGCTTGTGAATCGAAATTTGGGTTGCCATCTGTTGTAATAAACAATGCCGCCGGAAATTTCATTTCAGTAAGTCTTAGAAGTTTAAGGCTTTTTATTTCTTGGTAACAAAAAGTTAGTGCGATTAAAATTCTAAGATCCAAATTTTGTGTAGCGCTGGGCACATTTTGCTTCTTTTACAAACTGTAATAGTATTATTCTTTTGATTTTTGGTCCTACACAAAAAGTTTCTATTGGATACCCATGCATAGTCTAAATTTGTATGATTTGTATACTAAGAAAACTTAGTATGAAATTTGTATGGAAGTGTGTGCATGCATTTCTTTCTTGATCTTTTCATAAAATAACAAAAAAGTGTTGTGAATGTGGGTTAAGATAAGGATTTTAGCTTCTGTGAGGGTGTGTTTTTATTATATATTAAATACGTATGGGTTTTTTCCTCTTCTGTAAGCAGGCAGAGAAAATAGAAAAGCTGAAATGTTACTTTAAAGAAAGAGATGGTATTATAATATTTTTGGGAATTTTTCCTCCTTTTTATAGCTGATTTTTATTTCATAATTCATTTAATAAATCACAGAAAAATAGGTCAATGAATGTAATATAAAAAGATTTTAAAAGTATTTCAATTTTATGACAATATCTTCGAGTTTTTTCCAGCATTCTGGAGAAGCTAAGGGTGAAAGCAGAGTAAAGAGGAAATTAGATATGTAAAAAAACAAAAAAGGAAATCTAATTGTTAATAATATTACACAAGAAAGCAGTGTAACTTCAAAAAATGGTAGTGATGTAAATAGCAATTAGTACTGTAAGCAGTCCCAAGATATAGAGTAAAAATTTGAATTGTGTTTGTGATGTTGGTGAGCAGATATGGAACAAACTGAAAACTAAAGTAGACAGGGAAAAAAAATTAGTTCATAGCCTCAAAGCAAAGAAATTGGTAGAAGATATCATGAAATGAGTTACTGAATAAGAATATAGTAATCCCTTGATTATTCACTCTTGAACTTGGTGGTAGGACAGATACAGAATGGATGACTAAGGACTTTCATCTTGAACACTGGCGCCCCACACTACATTTTACAGAGGCCCCCCGTATCATGCATTTGCATATTTCTCTATGGAACACATCCCCCCATTATTCACGGGAAATTCGGCTGTTCGCGGTATATTTCTATGAGAAATATCCACAAATTCCTGAAGGATCTGATATATTTTACGTGGCTAGGAACCAATTGGTCACCTAGCAACGGGACCTGCAGCTTATTGTGGGATCTGAACCGCACTATTATATCGATAAATTAATTTCTAATACCAGAAATAAGTTTCTCTGATTCTGCGTTGGCCGAGATGGGAGTTGGCCCTCGGACCATCGGTTTGGCAGATGAGTGCACAAACCACTCTTCCAGAGAGGAACTCATATAATGGAAAAACCATGTAAGAGCTGTCTCGGGTTTCACCCTTCGAGGAGCCTGAGGATTCCATTTGCGATACTGAGAACAACCTGGAGATTACGCAAACTCTAGGTTCTACCTGTTCCTACATGTCCCGAACGGAAGGATGGGTTCCAGTAATTAAGGAGGACCCAGGATGAGTGACAAAGTTTATCGTAGCACAATCATCGCTGCCAGGTTCGTATGGGGAAGAGGCACCACCGATAGGTAGAATTAATATCTCACGGTCTTGAGATTGCCCAGTATCCCTTTTCGAACTAAAAGTTTTAAGATTTTGGGAGTAGAGTGTCACCTCGGCTTAACACGACTACAAAGGTCGTTAACTCACATATACAGAATGACTCTTTGGCAGTGACTGCCTGTTTAGTGAAGGTTTCTGTCCATTAAAGGCATTCGGTCAGTAGACAATGGTCTGGTGGAGAGGTTGTCAGAACAGAGGGAAGTCTCTCTGTAATTACATGTATGGTGATATACATTGGACTGGTGATTGGGCATGTGAATATCACTTCACACTGAGTAATCTTCAGATGAATCAGCAGTAGTGAACTGGCTGGGACACATAAGAACCCTGATCTTATAAGTGAAAACATACTCTGTATCAGAGTAGACTTGATGGATTACCACTGGGCACATACATCAGTCACGTTACAGGAAACTGACCATGGATGGGGGTCTTCCTCTGACCTTGGTAGAGTGGGAGTACTCAATAACCAGGTTTTTGACGTAGACTCAAAAGTAGTTAGGACCATCGGTTCCAATTTGCCCCAGGATCCGGGATAATGAGTCAATGCAGCACAGGTCATGATGACAGATACATTTCTTAGTCACACTCAGTACGGTGTGAGTAAGTGTGAGGGACCTTCAGCAGGGCCGGCTTTGACTTGTCAAAGTACTCTGTGGTTATAGAAAGAACTATGTCACCTAGAACATAAAGGTGGTAGACGTAAAGGAACACGCCAAACAGAGGCGATCGGTCAAGCCTACTCCTGGTTTGTCAAGTGGTACCAATGAGGTTATACAGAAGAGAAGGTCATCAGAGGAATATGGGCCTTTTGGCATTTAAGAACATATCTGTTAAAATGATCATGACGGTTGGTCTGTGACTGTATCGAAGCTCAAAATTGAGCAATGTTGAGGAGGTGTCTCTGTTCATTGAAATTTGAGAATGGGTTCTTTGTTATGAAAAACCGCTTTCAATTTCCTGTATATATATAAGGTTGCCCAGAGGTCCTTGGACACAAGTTCCTTGGGTCCTTTGGTGGCTGCTCAACAAATGGTGTAACTCATCCAGTACCCCTGGCGGGTCAGTTGGTATCTTGTCTAGGATGATGGTATGAATGTGAAGTGGAGGAGTTAACTGGCCTCTTTCCTTTTCAAATTTCTGTCTCCTTCTTTACTTAGGGCAGTAAGAAGAGAGTACGTACCATCGTAAGCTGGAATGGACAAGGTACAGGTGAGTGAAGTGGCCATACTGTTAGGGTTAGTATCAGTAAGATACCTACCAGTAGCAGGACATTCCTCTCTTTAGCAAGGTGGAGAGGATTGATGATAAACCTACATGAGTGGATGAATTGGTTTGTTAGGGGAACAGATCATCTTATCTTGCTCGGACGCGATGAACTATGACATTGTGTAGAACCCAGAAGTCTTGACTATGATAGTCATATATGTCTTAGATTCAGAAATACTGGTCAGTTGTTTCGTAGAAGTCTGGTATTCAGAAAACTGATCAAAAGTGGCAAACTCCCAGTTGGTTAATAGTACTTACCTCCCACCAAGTAAGTCAATCCTAATGTTAAGACCGAAGGTTTGTTTCGTATATGAACAAATGACAATTTTGTAACTAATTTGTATTTTTCATAACTTACAAACCTGAGGCCTTAACAAAGGCCCACCTCTAACCACCCCTCTATCAACTAACCTGGGTTGGAAGAATAACTAACGGGGTCACGAGTTAATGAGGGGTATGTGGGTGGCTCTACATGTCTCGTGACCAAGCACAGATGCCAATAGTCCCTTGTGTACACAATTATTTTAAACTTTACCGGTTCCCAGCTGGCGCTGAGTATTTATCCTAATGTTAAGACCTTAGGTTTGTAAGTTATGAAAAATACAAATTGGTTAAAAATTTGTAATTTCTTTTTAATATCAATTCATCATAGAATGCACTTTTTGTGATAAAACTATTTAAAAAACCAGGTTTAAAAATTTTTAGTGATTAAAATTCTGATAAAAAAACAAATGTAAAATAGTCAGCCATCAAGAAATGGAATTTTAATACAATCACACCCAAACATTGATTGGAGCTAAATTTGCACACCATAATTAATGGCATGTAAGACCCAGGGGCATATAGGATACCCCACAATTTCAGAAGTGAATATAAAGGAAAAAAGATGATTGTTTACATGCAAACTTTTATTGAGACATATAGTTATGGTATGACAGACAAAATGTGCATCTAGGACAGCAGGCAAAATCTTTAATTTTGATACAATTTACAATCTTATTAATCATAATTTAGGTATAGCAGAACACACTGCTTGACACTCCCCTCCTCTCGGTTTCTGATGGGTAACTCAGGTGTGACAATGAAGCGATGAGTGCTTTCAGTTTTCAAAGACTGATTTGAAAGAACAACGTTGTTGGTCAGTTATAAGAAGTTACTTGAAAGTTTGTGTTAAAATAATTTTAGCTTTTTAGTAACTGAAACTACAAAATTGTGGCCTTTTTGAACCCAGGTTCAGTGAAGTAATTTATTTTCATGAAAAACTAAAACGCACTTCTCTATTTTTAGACAAACTGTAAAAAGTTTAGTATGTAGATGTAAATGATAAAAAAATGTAATTGTGAAATGATAAAATTACAGCAAGTATAAGAAAGGGATTAATGTAAGAGCACAGTTAGCTAGTTATATTTACAACATGGCAGGCACAAATAAATGACTTGGTCTGCATTCCTTAAAGCCCCTTCCACACGAGGGCCAAATGCATGGCGGGTAGACACACTTACCAATTTTGTGAGTGGATGGCAATCACGAGTGTGGTCCAAGTCATAGGTTTGCCTGCCTGTGACTACTGCCCCCTACCTCGGTGGTCGCGGGTTTGATTCCCAGCCATTCCATTGAGGAGTGAGAGATGTGTATTTCTGGTGATAGAAGTTCACTCTCGACGTGGTTTTGAAGTCATGTAAAGCCGTTGGTCCCGTTGCTGAATAACCACTGGTTCCATGCAACATAAAAACACCATACAAACAAACAAACTACTGCCTCCCTTGGATTGTTTGGTCTGGTAACACCGTTGAAAAACAAGAGAATTACGGGCAAATCAGAGTGCCCGTCGTGTCTTTGCCTCTCATGTGGAGGGGGCTTTAGTGCAGTGTGTGAAAATTTGTGTGGATGCATGTAAGACTGCTGTAAAGTGGAATGGGTTTTGGTTTATGGTGCAACAAAATTAAGTTGTAAGAAGTTATTTATTTATACCCATCATAATTTGTTTCTCAAATCATTGATAATTTTGAAAAATTAAAGTTTTTAGAAATCCAGGTAGTATCTGGTTGCTTTAATTGATTGTGCTTTATTTATTTTCCAGCCTTCTGAAAGGTTAAGTCCTAATGCCTGGAGGACTATTACTGACATTGTTTTGAATGGAACAGCATACGTAACCTTGGAGGCAGGGAAAAGATTGATTAAAGCTGGTCAAGGTAAGAAAATGTCTAGAGTTTGGCGCATAAAGTTTGAAACATTATCTTTTGGTAAGCATTAATGAAGGTCCATGCAGTGTCCCCTCAGCTTCTAGCTGCAACCCCTTTCATTCCTTTTATCCTACCTCCATTCATATTATCTATCTTCCATCTTGCTATCCACTCTCTCTTAATTATTTCTTAATGCAGCTGTGAGGTTTTTCTCCTGTTGCACCTTTCAAACCTACCTACTCTCAATTTCCTTTCCAGTGCTGAGTGACCTCATAGGTCCCAGTGCTTGGCCTTTGGCCTAAACACTATATTCCATTCTATTCCATCCATTCAGAAACCGATAAAATTGTAGAACCATACAATCATGCAGTGTGTGTGATATCTTTGGTCAAAGTGCCCCATGGCTTTTCTTTAGTAGTATCTATCGATCAGCCCCTTTTTTAATCTCATTTTGATAATCTTTTGCAGTTTTTTTCAGTGCTTTTTCTTAATTTATAAAATATGAAAGGAAATCTGTGATACAGATGGTTACTTTGTAGTGTGTTTTCCCATTTTTTAGTAACTTCTTGTACGCAACTATATACTACCTTTTTCTTTAAAATTGTGCTCTTAAGCCAGTGTGCATTGAATATTTTACCTACTTATATTCCACAGTTAATGGTATTTTATTTATTGCTCATTGTTAAGTACTTAATTATGCACTTTGATGGATGACTTTAGTTAAGCTAGACTTCATCTTCAATGCAAGAAATCAATTTGATAATCTCATGCAGATGACATTTGGTTATCAGTTGTCATCTGTTGACAATTTTTTGAAATACTGACCAGAAGTATGTAAATACTGACCAGAAGTATGTATCTTAAAAACCTTTTCTCATCATTAATAGATTTTGGTAGATTTGTAGTTTTTTCATATATAGAATTAGTTATGATATGAAATTATTTTATGATGACGATACATTTTTTGCCATATGAAAAGATTTTTTTTGTATGAATAATGTAATTCTTGATGAGAAAGCTTTGTTACAAGTTAAGAAGCGTCTTTTACATCTATTAACTGTAGTGTAGTGTACTGAACAGGCTTCTTGGCTTAATGATGCAGATATTGTTACGTAATCTTGTTTTATCATTAAAATATTTCTGCATTTTATTTCAGCTCAGGGCCATATACAGGGAATATACAAAGTATGGGAATATATAAAATATTGTCAATAACATACACAATCTACATACAGATAGAAAAATTAATCATAATAATGGTAATAACAGTAATAATATTGAGAATAGTAGAAATAATAAAACATTGAAAAATATAACAATAGTGAACAGATTACATACTACTATAATTAAATTCCAGCTAGGGACCTTAGGTGGTTACAGTAGTCAGGTCTAGAAGGCTAAATACGAAAATTGAACGTAGCAAAACTCTATACTGATAACAATCAAAGTAATAATGAAAAAACGGAAATTACCAGTACGTATTAACAATAATCGTAGACATATATAATAATAATCATAGATTCTGCAGC
>NC_061109.1:9311764-9329433 GCF_015104395.2 Macrobrachium nipponense
GCTAGCGGCAGCTGGAACGGTCGTAAGCTTCGAACAGGGGAGAACGGTAGTTAACTGCTTGTCCGATCGTCGCGCGCCGCGCGACTGGGAGGTAAACAAATCACTTTTGCTTTCGGCCGTGTGTGGGAAGGACTGTTTCGTCATCGCTCTGCCCGCTTTGTCGTTTGCTTTGAGTTTGAGTATTTGCCTCTCTTTCTGTATAAATCAGAGTGACTGTAAGTACTTTTACAATTCTTATTGATCTTGCAATGAGTGAATTGGAAGAAATGGAGATACGCCGCGCCCTCCAGTCGCCCGTAGAGTGTATCCCGGGCTGGAGGGGCGTAGATGTGGAGGTTTTAGGTCATTTGTTTTGACGTGGACCCCCCCCCACGAGGTTTGTACTCGTTGTCGGGGGCGAGAGTGCGCCCGCAACGAGCCATGTGTCACATGTATGAATTGGTCCGAGGCGCAGTGGGTGCTGTACGAGGGCAGGAAGAGACTTAGCCGCCCAAGAAGTCATCGGAAAGTCCAGTGACTCCTTGGTAACGGACACTTCGTCCTCTTTCCTCCTTCCCCCCTGCCCCCGGCAACCCCCACGTTTCGCGCCTTCCCCTGCGGGGGGGGGTAGCGGAGTCCTTTTCCTCTCTCGATCCGTCGAGTGTGGATGAGGGCGCCCGCTACCCGGACGTACAGCTGTACTCGGGGTCTTCCGTCCGCTCTGGGGGGGGTGTTTCTCCCCCAGGCGCGAAGAAGCCCCTCCAACTAACCCGACTGTTGCTTCCGCAGGTGTGCCATCAGCGAAGGACGACTTGGGACAGGTGTGGAGTCGCTGGGACTGCAGGGAGTGCCCAGCATCCAGGGGTTGCTTCAAACGGTTGGCGGGGTCGGCAGTGGTCACTCATGGTGCGGTGACACTACTACTACCACAGTGACGACACCAGCATATGAGATGCCACCGCATCTGGTGTATACGCCCCATATAATGTCGGTGACACCCACGGCGGCTATACAAAAACCCATTGCTGCCGTGCCAAAGAGGACGGTGCCACCACCACCTGGATTCTTTGCTTTGCCGACCCGGACTTCCGCTGCCCAAAGAGTACCCCTACTGGACCTGCCGCCAGTGCCACGGATGACGGTGACTGCCGACAGGACGCCTGGCTCTCCCGTGGTACCTACCGTGCCTGCCGTACCTGTTTGCCGTTCCAGCTACTACTCTTTCCTTTTCAGATCGGCATTCTCTTTCAGATGTTCCTTCCGCCGTTCCTGCTGTTCCCGGACCTGTTCCTGTTGTTCCTGCTGCTGGTGGTGCTGTCACAGTCTCAGGTCTTTCCGGACAGGTGCAGTCGGGCCCTGTTGCTTCGGCAACTGCCCCGGCTCCCTCCTGGATGGAAGACCTGACGTCTGTTCTGCGGAGCCTGGCGAAGAAGAAGAGAGAAGGTGTCGTCGTCGTCTTCATCGTCTTCTTCGTCGTCTGCTGCCTCTCCTTCCCCTTCGACTTCTAAGGCTAAACAGCCGAAGAAGAAGAAGGGTGCCTCCTCCCCCCCTAAGAAGACTCCTTCGGGATCTTCTAAGGGCCCGGCTCGCACAGGCGAGCTGGGGAGCTCTTCTGCTGGTCCTCCTGTTCCTTCGGAACGGCCCGTCGCTTCTTCTGCAAAGAAGAAGTCGCGGGGACCAGAGGTGCACCAGCCTCGGCTGGTGCGGTCCTCACCTGGTGCTAGCGGTTCTGCCGCTAAATCAGGTTCCGTCTCGGCCGCTTCTCGTTCGCGAGAAGCACCGAGTGGGACGCTCTTCCAAAGAGGACCGTGCCAGCCAAAGTTTTGACCGCGCCCGAGCTCGCTCGCCGTCAAGACAGCGGCGCGGAGCAGAAGACTGGCGAGAGTCGTGCACACGACTCTCGCCATGGCCATGTGACGCTCTCGCAGCGATCAACTGGCTGCTCGGGCTGACGTGACGGTCGCTGACCGGCCACGGGGGGTTGAGGCGAGGAAGGAGTCCCCAGTCCCCACGGCCGCCGGTACCAGCCACGGCTGGTACAGCGGTTTGACGCGCCGAGAGGACGCTGGCCGGTCTCGATGCGACAGAGAGCCTAGCAGGTCACCCGTCCGCCGCTCCCGATGGGACCGGGCGGAGACGGTGACCAGCGGCAGCTCGCCTGACGCTAGAGATCGGTCTCGACGTTCTCAGCCGAGCCAATCGCCCCAGGCGAGCGGCAAGGCTAGGCCTGCTGCTCGACCGTCACCGCGGGTTTGACGATCAGCAGCAGCCCTCCACGCACGCTGGTCCTGCCAGCGAGCGAGGGGGGAGCGTCAGGTCTGCCTCTCCCGTACCTTCAACCTCCTCTGGGCTATACCGGGAGGAGCGAGGTACCGAGGAGCGATCACGAGAGGTGCGCCGCTCGTGACCCCAGCTATGACGCCGTACGGCTCAGGCACGGTCTTAGGACCGACCTGAACGTACGCGCAAGTAGTTGGAGGCGACCGTCAGGGGTCTGTCGCTGTTCCTCCTTCTGAAGGAGGAGTATCGAGGGATATGCTCTTGTTGGAGGGACTGGACGGTCCTACTCCACAAGACGCTGTAACGCCTGAGATACAGAGGAACTTCGCAGAGGTCATTAAGCTGATGCGTCTGCATAATGACCTTGCGGAAGGATCGTCGCTAACCACCAGCAGAGCCCACGTCCCGGCTCGAATCATTTTGGGGTCCCAAGAGGGAGCCCAAAATGATGGTGGGGTTGCCACGATCAGAGCTTGCGGACTCGGTCCTGGATCAGGTGGAGAATCTCGTCTCAGGACGGGAGGACTCGCTAAAATCCGGACGGTCCTCGAAGCTGCTTCCTCCTCCTCTACAGCGACAGAGGCGATTTTACGTGCCTTCGGAAGACCCGATACTGCCGAAACAGGTTAACCCGGAGTTAGCGAGGCTGACTCCAGGTGTGTCCCTGCAGCAGCTCCTGTCGGAGAACCTATGGTTCTCGCAGCAGGAGGCACTTGCCCTGGAATCTACCGCTATGGCAGCATTCCAGGCAGTTTCCTGGTTGGATTTGTGGTCCCTCACAATATCCAAAGTAGCGGCCGGCTCCGGGAGTTACTGCTCTCGAAGACGACGCTTCTTTCAGGAGACTGTGCCAGTCTGGAGGAAGAGCATCTCTTACCTCGCCCATCAGACTGCTAACCTGTGGGCCAACTTGGTTCTTCCACGTAGGGACGCAGTCCTTACCCGAGTGACCAAGGGGGCCGAAGGGCGTGAGGCGGCACTCGGGCTACGAAATGGACCTCTTAGGAGTTCCCCAGCTCTCTTTCCTGGAGAGATGGTGGACGCTGCGGTGGAACGGCGGCGCACTGACGAGAGTGACCGCTTAGTCCACCAGGCAGTCTCGAAGGTTTCTGGGCAATCTCGAGTACTGCGGCCAAACCAAAGAGCTTGGCTAGCGCTTCCACGGCGGCGAAGACGGTTGCACACCGTCCAAACCCCGTGTGAAGACTCCAGCTGTTTCAACTTCTGCTAGAGGAGGCCGCAACCAGCCCTCCTCCCAGCCCTCCTTTCCCCGAGGAGGTGCTGGAAAGAAGTCGAAACGAGGAGGGAAACGCTAGGGACGGCGTTCCCCCTCACCTGCTGCCGGTAGTTGTGTGTGCCTAGCGAGCCATTGGGGCGACTTGGCAGCGCTACGGCGCCGAAGAAAATGGATAGTAGACGTCCTTCGGGAGGGATATCTACTACCCTTCGAGTCTCGGCCCCCCTCATCTCCAAACCGGTCCATCTACAGACCTATGTCCGGGGATCAGCAAGGACAACGCTCTTCGACAGAGATCAAGACCATGCTGGCGAAACGAGCTGTAGAAATCGTGGAGGACCAGTCACCGGGCTTTTACAGCCGCCTCTTCCTAGTGGAGAAGGCATCGGGGGGCTGGCGTCCGGTGATAGACCTCTCTCCCCTGAACCGCTTCGTTCGCACGACGCGGTTCACGATGGAGTCGGCACGCTCAGTGCTCGACTCGATCAGGGGGAACGATTTCATGCTTTCAGTGGACCTGAAGGACGCGTATTTTCAAATACCCATCCATCAGTCCTCCAGAAAGTACCTCCGCTTCATCTTCGACGGGACGGTGTACCAATTCAGGGCACTTTGTTTCGGTCTCTCAACCGCCCCACAGGTGTTCACGCGAGTGTTCACTCTGGTGTCGGCTTGGGCCCATTCGAACGGGATACGTCTTCTGAGGTATCTCGACGATTGGCTAGTCCTGGCGAGCTCTCCGCTCGCAGTTGCTACAGGACAGAGATCGACTCCTCAAGTTTTGTCGCGATCTGGGGATCGTGATAAACTACGAGAAGTCCGACCTCGAACCCAAGCAGAAGATGAAGTACCTGGGTATGCTGATAGATACGGTAGCAGGGCAAGTCTTTCCCGCAGACTGCGTATCAGCAAGTTCAGGGAGGCAGCCGGCCGGTTCCTGTCTCGGCAGGAACAGGCAGCACAGCAATGGCAAGTCGTGATCGGCCATCTGTCGTCACTCGAGAAGTTAGTCCCTCACGGGCGTCTTCACCTACGGTCTCTCCAGTGGAGACTAAGGGAAGAGTTGGTCTCAGGCCAAGGATCCTCCTTACTCTTTCCCGTGGCTATCACGGACAAGGTGAGGCAGGACCTAGCCTGGTGGCTCGACGACAAGAACCTCTTAAGAGGAGTGCCCATACGCACTCCCCCCCCGGAGATGCTTCTGTTCTCAGACGCATCGACCGAGGGATGGGGCGCACACCTGGAGGAGTTGCTGACTGCAGGTGTGTGGGACCATCACGAGAAGCACCTTCACATCAATGTCCTGGAAACTCAAGGCGGCGTTCAACGCTCTCCAAGAGTTTCAGGACCGCTTGGTGGACACTCAGTGGTGTTGATGTGCGACAACACCACAGTAGTGGCATATGTCAACAAGCAGCTAGTGTCTCTTCCGCTCCATCAGTTGACGGTGCAGGTGCACGAGTGGGCCACGGCTCACTCGATAGAGCTGTCAGCACGCTACATTCCAGGCAAAGAGGAATGTAGTAGCAGACAAGCTCAGCCGTCGGGATCAGGTGATAGGGACCGAATGGTCTCTACACCAAGACGTGGCGGAAAGGCTCTTCAACCTGTGGGGGCGACCGGTCGTAGACCTGTTCGCCACCCGGCACAACAGAAAACTTCAGGTTTTCTTTTCAGCTGTGCCGGACCCATGGGCAGCTGCAGAGGACGCTCTCCAACACCCCTGGGACAACCTCTTCGCTTACGCCTTTCCTCCCTTCTGTCTGATTCGGAAAGTGATCAGTCGAGCACTGGTCACTCCCAATCTCAGAATGATCCTGGTGGCTCCCAAACGACCACAAGCCGTTTGGTATCCGGACTGCTGGCTCTTCTTGCGGAGCACGACCGAGAGCTACCCACCTGGCACAACCTTCTAGCCCAGCCACACGTAGAACGGTACACCAAGCAGTCCAGTCCCTTCAACTTCACGGCTGGCTGTTATCCACCATCTCTTGCGAACGAGAGGCTTTTCTCGTAGCGCAGCAACAGAGATGGCTGGACACGTCCGACAGTCCTCTGCAGCTGTGTACCAGGGGAAGTGGCCGTCTTCTGTGGTTGGTGTCGTAGACAGGGTCTGTCTCCTCTCAGAGCCACTCTTCAGCAGGTAGCGGATTTCCTCGTGTTTCTTCGCCGAGGAGAAAGCTCCTCTCAGTACCCACAGTTAAGGATATAGAGCCGCCCTGGCTCTCGTCCTAAAACTGAGGGACTGGACATCTCTAATTCGTTCGAGATATCCTTGCTAATGAGGAGCTTCGAAAGGTCTTTGCCCACCCACCCAGGGAACTCAGGCCCCCTGCGTGGGATGTGACTCTCGTACTTAGGAGTTTTGACTCGAAGACCCTTCGAGCCACTCCCGAGAGTCGTCAGACAGGGATCTGACCCTCAAGACCCTCTTCTTCTTGCTGGCCCTGGCATCGGCGAAGAGAGTAGGGGAACTACATGGCCTTTCTTATGATGTTAAACATACCAGAGGCTGGGGATCTGTGACGCTCGATTTCGTCCCGAACTTCGTAGCTAAGACTCAGAATCCGTCGATCCCTGACGACAGGTTAGAGTCTTTCACGATCCCTCCCTCCTGGACTTCACCGATAATGATGCGGATGAGATGCTGCTGCTTTGTCCTGTGGGCGCTACGGCGCTATCTGAAGAGAACTCGACATCTCAGGCCTGAGTGTCGACGCCTCTTCGTTAGCACTGGGGTTACCAAGAAAGAATCTCCAAGAACACGCTTTCTTTCTGGCTGCGTGAGGTGATCAGGAGAGCGTACGAAGCTGATGGTAGCGACGACATCCGTACGCTCCGTCCGAGAGCCCACGAAGTCGAGGTATCGGACCCTCTTAGCGTTCCGTAAGAACTTCTCCGTGGCTCAGGTCCTGAAGGCAGGCGTCTGGGCCAACCAGACTACCTTCACGTCCTTCTACCTTCGGGATATTGCCCACAAGTCCTTGGATACTTTTCCTTGGGACCTGTGGTGGCTGCTCAACACGTTGTGTAAGTTACCCAGCACCCGAGCAGGCAGAACAGCATCGATTCCCTGGTATGACCTGGGAGAATGAATGCGTGAATGAGAGAGTGACTGGCTTCTCTTCACCATCTTTTTCTACCTCTACCTGTGGCAGAGGGATACGGTCGTTACCTTGCTGGAAGGGAGTCAGATGCAGGTAAGCTATTCAACAGAGCTCCATCCTACCTCTTTAACTAGAGATAGGAGTAAATATCCACCACTTTCTCCAACAAAAGGGGGAGAAAGTGGATGCCGACATGATACAAACCCATTACTTTACATTTGCTCATGTAAAGGAAAAAGTTCTTACAATGCTGGTACAAAGAGATACGCTTGCTCTCTCTTAGTACTCGCCCAGAGGTCTGACCATTGATCCTGCGGTGCACACCCCGATCAATCGGACAGAGGCTTGGATCCCTCCCTCGCTCTTACGACCAGGGAGGCATTCCAGGGATGGACGAACACCATCTGTTCATCAAAAGACTCAGATTCCTCCCACCAAGAAGTGAGTCTTCCTATTGTTAAAGGACCGAGGGTTTGTATTACGTATCGGAAAAAAAAAAAAAAAAAACAAATGACAATTTGTCGAAAATTGCATTTTTCCTAACTATACAAACCTGAGGTCCTTTACATATAGTCCCTCCTCATGCCACCCCTCACTCTGCGTATTTTGCATGGGCCAAAAGCAAAAGTGATTTGTTTACCACCTCCCAGTCGCGCGGCGCGCGAACGATCGGACAAGCAGTTAACTACCGTCTCCCTTGTTCGAAGCTTACGACCGTTCCAGCTGCCGCTAGCTACTTCCTATTGTTAAAGGACCTCAGGTTTGTATAGTTAGGAAAAATGCAATTTTCGACAAATTGTCATATTATTTTTTAATTGCATCAATATTCATTGGATCAAGATTCCCCTCATACCGGGAATTGATCCTTATGCCCTTGCGCTCGGTGCCGAGGGCCGGGCGTGAATGCTCTCGGCCCGAGCCTTTTATTTTCGTGTGAGTGAAAGTGAAATGGTAAATGCAGTATTCTTTTTCATTTCATGTATTATTTTTCATTATGGATCAAGGTTTTGCTCATACCCGGATTTGATCCTTATGCACTTGCGCTCAGTGCCGAGGGCGTGAAGGCTCTCGGTCCGAGCCGTGTTTTGGTCACTGGTGCAGTGGATTGTGTGTGGGGGCGGAGAGCGAAGGCCTGCCAAGAAGTTGTCGGAAAGCTCTCCCGCGACTCTCCTGGTAACCGATTCTTCGTCGTCTTTTCTTCCCCCCCCCCCCCCCCCCCCCCCCCCCGCGCTCAGCTCCCACGCATGGCACCTTCTCCTTTGGGGTGGGGTGTTTCGGGGCCGTTCTACTTCGCCCGACCCGTCAAGTGTAGAGGAGGGCGCTCGTTACCCAACGTCCATTTGTTCAGGGTCTTCCGTTCGTTCGGGGTGGGTGGCTCGGCGCCCCCCCCCCCCCGCAAGAGTGGGAACTAATCCTACTTACCCAACTTTTGCTTCCACAGGTGCTTCTGCCGTGAGGGATGACCTTGGTCATGTGGGTGTCTTTGGGACAGCAGGGTGTACCGAGTGTCCAGGGGCTGCTTCACTTTTTGGCGGGGTCTGTGCGGTCCCTTGGAGCGGTGACCACGACGACAACCAACATGTCGACTCCAGAGTACGCCACCCCTCCTCACCTGGTTTTACTCACCTACAGCCCACTGTGCAGGAGCCGATCACCGTATCGAGGGGGTGTGCTGCCGCCGCCCAGGTTTTGCCGTGCTGCCGACGTCCAGACTTCCGCTGCCCCAAGAGCTCGTCCCTGGACCTGCTGCCGGTACCCAGGATGTCGTTGGCTGACGCTAAGCCACCTGACTTACCTGCCGCTACTGCTGGTCCTGCCGCCCTTGCTGTTCCTGCTGTTCGCCTCCTGCCCACGTCGTTCCAGTCCAGGTGTTGCTGCCCCAGACGCAGGTCCGTTTGGACAGGTGCAGCCGGGCCGTGTTGCTTCGGCAATTGCCCTGGCTCCGTCCTGGATGGAGAATCTGACGACTGTCCTGCAAGAGCTGACGAAGAAGAAGAGGAAGGTGTCGTCATCGTCGTCTTCGTCGTCTGCTGCCGCCACTTCCCCTTCGACTTCTAAGGCTCCCAAGCTGAAGAAGAAGAAGGCTGCCTCCTCCCCCCCTAAGAAGGCTCCTTCAGGAACTTCTAAGGGCCCATCCCACTCCAGTGGGACGGGGGGGTCCTTCTGCAGGTCCTCCTGCTCCTTCGGGAACAGGGCCCGTCTCTCCTTCCGCAGGAAGTGTTAGGACCGTACAGCCAAAGTTCTAACGCCAGAGTTCGCTCGGCGCCAGGACCATGGCACGGAGCAGAAGGCTGATGAGAGCCGCTCAGGTGACTCTCGCTAGACCAGAGATCGCGGTTCAACGTGCCGTGAGAACTGTTCTCGGTCCAGCCGCTTGCCCCAGGGGAGCGGCGCGACCAGGCCTGCTGCTCGATTGCCACCGTTGGCGATCGCCTGCAGTCCCCCAAGCACACCGGTTCTGCCGGGGAGCGTCAGGTCTTCCTCTTCTGTTCTTCCAACTTCCTCGTATTACACCAGGAAGGGCGAGATAACAAGGAGTGATCGTGAGGGGCGCGCCCCCCCACGATCCCGCCACGACGTCTACGTGCCAGGTACGGTCCTCGGATCGACCAGGTCACATGCGCAAGTGGCAGGAGGAGACTGGGAGGGGTCTGCCCGCTGTTTTCCTCCCTCTGAAGAAGGAGGGTCTCGGGAATCGCTCTTGCTGGAGGGGCTTGATGATCCTATCCTCAAGATGCGAGCACTCCTGAGATCCAGAGAAATTTTCCTGAGGTCATTGTGCTGATTCGTCAGCACAACGACCTCGGGGAATGATCGCCAGCCGCTGGTCCTGACAACAACTCGACCATCACCGCGGTTGATGGTCATCACAGTCCTCCGATTCTGCTGGTGGGCAGGGGAGGAGCTCTCATAACAGCTTCCCTGACACATTCCTTGGTCCAGCTTTCTCCACAAGAAGCTGCTGGTCCAGACCTGCAGCTCGATCACCAACCTGCAGTCCTCCCAGCCTACTAGCATGCTAGTAGGAAGGGTAGGGGGGCTGGCAAGGACGGATGATGCTTCCCAGACTCTTGGAGGGACCATCACCACTGTTCACGTGACGGTCCGTCTGGACCACGCATTCAAGGTGATGGCTGCTCGTACTCGCTTCTCCAACTGCTAGTTCTGCTGGGAAGGCGAGTGAGTATCCAATTCCTCCCCCATTCCCTCTCTCCTTACGGCTACAAGGGAAAGGGGAGGGATCCTGCATTGTTCTCTGTAGGATTCCACGTTGGGGACTGCGTTCCGGGGGGGGACCTTCGGGTCTTACTGGACGTAAGTCCCCGTTGTTGAGGAAGGATCCTGCCCCATCCTCGATTCCTATGGGAATTGGGAGGACCACCAACCGATGATCGGCTGACGAATTCAGTAGGGTTTGCGCCGAGCGCTTAGAATTCTTCAGAATTTCTAGCACACTCAAAGTGTTTGTTTTTTTACGATCTGCAGACTACTTGGCGGGAAGAAACCATGGTCCAGAGTAGGCTAGACAAGAATCCCGGATAATTGTTTTACTACGATATCGGGAACTCGCCAAATGCTCTAATTCCTGGAATTTCTTGCGCTCGGAAGAAGCACTGCTGCTGAAGGAAGAATATCTCACAGTAGACGGCCAACCCTAGGATAGAGAAGACGGACGGGAACATCCAGTTTGGCTTGAACTATCATCTTCTGTATTCTGTTATCACCATTGAAGCTTTCCTTCGGGTAAGACTTTCTCCTTCACTCTCTTGTTAGAGAGAAGGGTGGCGGCTTCCTATCCTTATTCTCATTCTTCGAATGGAAAAGAATTTAGGGTGGAGGTCTTTGTACAGAAACCTACAAATATACTACGTATATTACCCTCGCGACATGATTCTGTTAAGCAGTTTGAATTGTCTGGGGTGTTAGGCGCATACCGTAGTTAACTCTACGGAGTGTGACTGAGACGACTAATCCTAATTGAACTCCAACTCGGGGCTGCCTGCAACCTCCCAGGAGTTACCAGTTTCGATTTTAGATACTTATGGTATTGTCACGACAACGCCAACTTAGCTTTTGTATTTACCGAAAACCGTTTCGTTTAAATATAATTGCTCGAGAGTATTTTTAATGCTCGATGGTTCTAGCCGAACTCATTCCTTCATGGAATGGATTACCTGGCAACTCAGGATGACGAGCCAGCGAGAGCTACTGTGTATTGAACTGCCTGAGAGCAGCTCAGTACCAGCTGGCTCTCCGAGATGCACCGGTTATGGTCCCCCTCCCCCCCTGCATGGTTAACTACCGAACCGTATCTCTGCCCAAACAATCAGACTTAGGTCTCTTATTTTACGGGGATTCTCGCATACATGAATGACCATCTACTTCTGTGACGCTCGATTTCATAGCCTTCGACATTGCGAGAATTTTCAACAGAGATATCTCTTGGACTCTTTCATCTTTCTGTTTACCACACGGTAACAGAAGTCTGTACTAGTCTCCTGCTGCATCGCACTGCGATAATGCGGAATGATTTCTGCAGACATCTGAGTTTGTCTTCAAAATATCTCTTATTCGCAGGTGAGCAATTGTTCAATTTTCACCCCGAATTAACAGATGTATCGCAAGACATCGCCTACTCCCCAACCTGCCAGCTCTACTTCCAAATGTTCAGCCCATGAGAAGCAGTTCTTCAGGCAGTGCTTCCCTGTGTTTTCATTACTGAAAACGCCCCGTTTTCATTGCAACTACGACTCCTCACCAGACAGCAATGAAATAGCAGTTAGCGTTTTCAGTCATTTGTAAGCACAGGTTCAGAATCTTGAGAATCCTTCTCTCGATTCGGCTGTGAAGATGTAGGTTGCATTCAATGTCCACCTTCGTCTTCTACGGCACATGGTGTTTTTTCTCACTTAGCTGAGATTCAACTACTATGAGAATGTCTTGCCTTCAGGGACCTCGGCCACTAGAAGGCAATTGACTTTCGCCTGTTGGGCACATGCCTTAAGAGAATCATCACCTCGCCGTCCGCATCAGTGACAAACAAATACACTATTTGTTCGGTCTTTCGGCATAACCCTTTAAAAGGGCGAAGGTCACGTGACTTACTCGGATGCTTGGACAACTTGCCTCACTACCGAAGCGCAGTCAGACGGCAGCTGTCAGAGCGCCCGGGTCAGTTACGAACTACGCTGTGGACTTAGTTCGGCTTTTCCAGATCAGTCATTACTTTGTCCTAATGGCTTGTCACAGTATCCATACCATCAACACCCACCATGGAGTGTCGGTGTCCTATCCACTACCGAGAAGAACAATTCGCTGCATTGGGATGCGAGATACTTCGCTGCAGATGGATAGACCAGTATGGGTACTGGACATAACCGAAGTCTAGAAGAGGGATAGGTCATGCGACTATTCCTTTCTTTTCCCCTGAGGGAACTGCATGACTTTTCCTGCGAAGTCAAGCATCCAGGGGATAGGGATCCGCGACGCTCGAGTTCGTACCGAACTTTGTAGCGAAGACTCAGAAACCTTCGGTCCCTGACGATCGGTTCGAGTTCTTCACAATCCCCTCCCAATGGACTTCACCGCCTTCGATGCGAAGGAGATGCTGCTTTGTCCTGTGAAGAAACTTCCCTGACACCCCAGGACGAGTGTTGACGCCTCTTTGTTAGCACCGGGATGACCTAGAAGAAGTACATTCCCTCGCGTTCTGCAAGAACTTCGCCGTGGCGCAGGTACTGAAGGCAGGGGTCTGGTCCAACCAGACCACATGCACCTCCTTCTACCTTTGGGATATTGCCCACAGGTCCTTGGATCTTTTTCCTTGGGACCTGTGGTGGTGCTCACATGTTGTGTAGCGAACCCCAGATTCTCGCAGGCTGAACAGTATCGAGTCCTGGTGTGACCATAAGAATGGATGAGTGTGTGACTGGCTTCCTCTTCCCATCTTTTTCTCCTCCTCTACCTGTGGGTAGAGGGATACGGTCATCACCCTGCTGGATAAGGACAAGATGCAGGTGAGCTACTCGACAGAGCCCCATCCTATCCCTTTCACTAGGGATGGGAGCGAATATCCACCACTTCCCCCAACAAAGGGGGTGGAGTGGAAGCCAACAAGAGACAAACCCATAACTTTGTTACCTCTTGCAAACAGGAACATGTTCTTGCTTGCATGTACGAAGAGATACACTTGCCTCTCTCTTAGTACTTGGTCCAGAGGTCTGACCATTGATCCTGCGGTGCACACCCCTATCAATCGGACAGAGGCTTGGATCCCTCCCTCGTTCTTACGACCAGGGAGGCTTCCAAGGTTGGGCGAACACCAGTCTGTTCACAAAGACTCAGATTCCTCCCACCAAGAAGTGAGTCTTCCTATTTGTTAAAGGACCGATGGTTTGTCGAAAATTGCATTTTTCCTAACTATACAAACCTGAGGTCCTTTACATATAGTCCCACCTCATGCCACCCCTCACTCTGCAGTTTTTGCTTGGGCCTAAAGCAAAAGTGATTCTTCACCTCCCAGCCGTGCTGCGCGCACTGACGGACAAGCAGTTAAATACCGAACTCCCTTGTTCAAAGCTTACGACCGTTCCAGCTGCCGCTAGTTACCTTCCTATTGTTAAAGGACCTCAGGTTTGTATAGTTAGGAAAAATGCAATTTTCGACAAATTGTCATATTGAGTTGTAAGGAGCTTAGATGTGTGTGTGTGTGTGCTAAGGGACAGTTTATATGGAGTCCCCTTTCTGTGTTTGTGTGAGTGCTTGTGTAAGTGCTACATAAAAACTAAAACTATGATTAATTAAAACCAGTGACCCAAGAGGTCAACCAGTTTGCTTGCAGGAATATGATCAGACCAGATATGATAAAGTAGGCTAAGATGTAATGTTGTAATCAGTCGGTGTCTAGCTGCCGTCACCTGTGGTCATTCATATGTTTTGTAAACTGTAGTCCAAGCTTCCTGCTTGAGACAACCACAGTGACTTATAACTCAAACGGCCTACGGGACTTGTAATCTATGTCATCTGTGTGTATGTTCGTATGTTTGAGCTACTGTCTGCTTCCTTTATGATTTGTAAACCAGATTGTAAGTCAGAATTCAATCAGCCATCATCATTAGAAAACCTGTCCAATTTTATCTGATCTTCAAGACTACTAGAAACCTCTCATCAGAAAGAAGATACTGAATGAACCTAGAAATTATCATCATGCGTTGAAACATCTCTGTCGTCATAACCAAAGAAGATACTGACTTCGTAAATTATCACCTAAATCCAAGACACTCCAATGAGTATGGAAGTCATAACAAACCGACCTTGGCGTAAAATTATCGCAGGTCTAAATAACCTGACAGGGGCGCCTTATTATACAAAGGCATCAGCCCTATATATTTGTGGAAGCCTTCAGCGTACTCTTCAACGTCTTCCGAAGAATAACTAATAATGTATCAATCAGAAGTCAACAACGGCGAAGCAAGAGATTCTTCAATTCAACTTTGTGTCATCGTTTAGTGAGCATCTTCAGCAGTGCATACCTTCAAGAAACAACCTGACATATCTGCTTCCTATGGCAATGCAAAGCTTCGTCCTACCCGAAGAGATGTCTCTCATTAGAATCATTCAAGAAGGCTCATCAATATTGAGCATTTCCAGCACCTCAAGAAACAAAACCGGATGCATCTGCAGCATCGGATCTTCAAGGAAACACTCAAATACATTCAACAAACAAACACCGAACGAGCGGAACGCGAACTGAGAATTCAGGTTACTGCGGAAAAACGACATCAAACCCAAACGCTGTGACGTCACCTAAACAGCAAGATCTTCAAGACCAGCAAGAGAAACTAATCATTCAACAAACAAACAACGCTAAGAACAAGGGTCATCCACTAAACAGAGAAGGGGCACCAAGGCTGTGTCCTTATCGAAATGCTGACTTCCCACAAAATCAAGCTAAGTACAATCTTTTTTATTCATTTGGAGTAACTTTGAGCGTTTCCTTTGCAGGTCGAATTTCGTTATTCCTGTGGCTGAAGTTACGAGACATTCTTAATCTTACTTTTTTACAGAAATCTACATCATTGGGACTTCAACCACTGCGAGTTTTTATCTTTGAGTTTCTGTTTCCAGAAGTTCTGAAATATTAAAATCATATACTGTGTCAATCTTATCATTTTGGGTGATTATTAATTCTGTATGTAACAAATCATATTAAACATTGAATATGCGTTTACGCAGTGGATGTCTGTATTTATACAGATGCATGGATAGGGTCGTTAGATACCGTAGTGATAAGAAAACACACAAAAACAAGTGAAACACCCGTACAAATCTGGATAAATTAGAGGTAACACTATTTTGGGTCAGGACAATAAAGGCTCCTTTGCAAGGTCCCGATGGCAGTTTTAGCCTTGAGTTTTTTTAGTTATACACATCATAATCGAATCTCTATGACTCAACTTAACTTTAAAAAAAATAAATACGGCTGGATTGCAAGGAATAACATGTCTGTAAAAACTTTCATTAGGTTAACATACTTAACATTCATATAAACAAATCAACAAAATGTCTAAATGCGCTGACCTGGATCCCTCACTATTTCAAATTTTAGCAAAGAATGAAAGTAAACCACAGCAAGTACATATAGTTAATAATAACACAATAGAGATAACTTGTCTTAATAGTAATCGCTCAATTCATAATAGTTCAAGTCATTCTTAAGTTCGTTGCTTTCTATGTAACCAACAGCAACATAATGCTAAAAACACACAATCCGTTGTCGATGATAATAAAGAGAAAAATCCTAATTAATATAAAAAGAAACAGGTAAACAGTAGCCCTAAAAATCAGAAACAAACAAATCGTGCTTCAGCAAACTTGGTTACTGTGTCATCTAGTAAAACGGTCAGGGTCAGTCAAATCTGCCGAGTGTTGCAAGCAGAGCACATTCCACATAAGCGACTCTAGTGGAGGGAGGAAAGTGATGTTGGATCATTTATGCCAAAACCAAAAATCTTTTTGAATTAAAAAGGAATTTAATTTTCCTATGAATCACACGACCGTATCGAGTAATCAGAGGCAGGTTCCCGTAGTTTCCCGTGGATTAAGGCACTGTACGTGCCGTAAAATTAGAATATCAGCCATTTACATTGTTTTTATTCCTTTAGTCCACGTAATATCCTATATTTAAGGACTCACCGTTTGTTGTTCGAACTTCCCTATTGAGAAGTCTGGAGTATGGTTCAGTAATTGGCAATAACGAGTTCAATTGTCGTAGCGTAACTTAGTTTCAGTACAGGGTAGGGAAGCGCATGCTAACGGATACCTCTATAGTTATAAAAACCATTCATCTGTATATAGTGTACATGTAATTGTAAGATATTCATCTATGGGTATAACAAAACATTATCTTACCTCCTGCCAAATAAGGCGTGTTTATCAAAGGAAATTCTATAAACCTAACACAATTAAAATCCGTTTTGGACAAAAAGAGGACAGTTAATCAAAAATAAATAACTTATATAGAGGGAACTAATCAACTTGTCTCATAAATCGTGACATTGTTCAAGCGACCCAACAGAATTCTCCCACACCCCGAAGTCGCAGTTTGCACGCAAAATCTCAAGAGCATGCACCCTCGAATGTCTTAGTGCATGTACTTTGCTGGGATCTGAAATTTTAATCCTTCCCGACACTGAAAATATAACTATTCCCGCGAACAAACCAATATAACTGTTGACTCACAGCAACATGTCAATATTGAAGTCCGTACCATCTTGAATCACCATCTAGTAATCCACAAACCTATATATATATATATATATATATATATATATATATATATATATATATATATATTATATATATATTATATAATATATATATGTGGATATCGAAGTTATAAATATCGCATTTTTTATTGTTGCTAAATTTAATCATGCCCGACCAGTTTGTGGAGAATCCTCTTATACTCTATCTAAAAGTAATATCCATAAAGTCATTCAAGCAGAGGTGATTCAGCAGAATTTTTTTTATCTTTTATCTAAGCCGATAGGCATGACGTTTAAGGGAAAAATTATATGGGCTATTTGATTTCCTAATGACTCCTATTACTAATATTTTTTCAACTTTGTCATTTATCTCTATTTTGAAATTTCATTGGGAGACTATACAAAGGTACGTATATAGCTTTGTTTGTCCTTAGACCGTATTTTGTGTTCAATGACATCCGTTTTCCCCCAGAAATTACTCGCTAGTGGAGATGTTTCTCCACTAGCGAGTGATCTCTGGGGGAAAACGGATGTCATTGAACACAAAATGCGGTCTAAGGACAAACATAAAGCTATATACGTACCTTTGTATAGACTCCCAATGAAATTTCAAAATAGAGATAAATGACAGTTGAAAAAATATTAGTAATAGGAGTCATTAGGAAATCAAATAGCCCATATAATTTTTCCCTTAAACGTCATGCCTATCGGCGTAGATTTCTGTCGCTTAAACGAGGAAACGATTCCCGATCGTTTTCCAGTGCCATGTACCGACAATATCTTAACTTTGTTAGGTCAGAATAAATTTTTCACCAGCTTGGACTTACTTAAAGGCTTTCACCAGATACCATTAGCTAAGTGAGTGTACCTCATACAACCGTCAGCACACTCAGGGGTATTATCAATTTTTATGTATGCCTCCGGCTTACGTTGTGCCCAATTACATTCACCAGCAAATGATTAATATAGTGTTTGGAGACTTTTAGGGATCCCTACATGCCTATATGGTTGTCTTTGTAATCCTTTTTCTAATACCGTAGAAGTACATTCACATAAACTAGAGCTAGTGCTACAGAGTAAGACAAAATAATCTCAGAGTAAAATATCTAAATGTGAGTTTTAAAAAACCGAACATGTTTTATTTAGGTTTGTGTGTCTAGTCAAGGTCTTGAAGTAGTCCATGGTAAGGTGTCGGCTATTCTAGCTTTCCGTACTTATTAACGTAAGGGGGAATACAGCACTTTTGTGCTTGTAGTGGGTATTACAATCGTAAGTTGACATAGTAACTCGTCAATCACA
>NC_061109.1:9329933-9354410 GCF_015104395.2 Macrobrachium nipponense
GGCCACTGCGGCTGCAGGGCGTGCCTAGCATCCACGATCTGCTGCAGCGTCTAGCGAGGTCTGGGGCGGTGACCTTGGAGCGGTCTCCACTACAACCTTCACGGCCGCTTATGCTGCTTCCCCCCGCTGGTCTACACTACCCCATGCTGTGTCGGCGACGCCGTCTCCGCTTCTAGGCCGGTCGCGCCGTACCGAGGAGGGGTATGCCGCCGCCGTGTGTCTTTCTCGGTTGCCTGCCCCCAGACTTCCGCTGTTCCAGCAGCTCGCCCCTGGACCGGCCGCCAGTACCAGCTTCCCGCTGGCTGCCGATGATTCTACGAGGCGATGGCTGGGCCTGCCGTACCTGTCGTTGATGTGGTTCCCGCTACTGGCTTGGCTGTCCCTTCTGTGTTTACCGCTGCCGCTGTTCCTGCCGCTCCTGAGCTGGTTGCTGTTCCTGTCGCTCCTGGTTCCTGCGCCTGTCCATGCTGGTCTGCCCATGGTGTGTCTTCCCAGTCCCAGGTCCTTCCGGACAGGTGCAGTCGGGCCGTGTTGCTTCGGCAATAGGCCCGACTCCGGCCTGGATGGAGGACCTGACGACTGTCCTGCGTGAGCTGACGAAGAAGAGGAAGGTGTCATCTTCCGTCTTAGTCTGCTGCCTGCTCTTCCCTTCGACTTCTAAGGCCCATAAGCCGAAGAAGAAGAAGCTGCCTCTCCCCCCTAAGTCTCCTTCGGAACTTCTAAGGGCCCGTCCCACCTCGGTGGGACGGGGGGTCCTTCTGCTGTCCTCCCCTGCTCCTTCGGGAGCGGGGCCCCGTCTCCCCTTCCGTAAGGAAGAGATAGACGGGACGACCAGAGGAGTATCGTTAGCTCTGGTACTTCCTCGCCTGGTGCTAGCGGCGATGCCGCTACGCCAGGTTCCGGCTCGGTCTCTCGTTCGCGGGAGATCCCGAGTGTACGCTCTCCCTCGGGAGACCGTGCAGCCAAAGTTTCGGCGCCAGAGTTCGCTCGGCGCTAAGACCACGGCACGGAGCAGAAGGCTGGCGAGAACCGCTCGGTGACTCTCGCCAGGCCAGCGGCCGCTCTCGCAGCGACCAGCGGCCGCTTCTCGCAGCGACCAGCTGGTAACCGGGTTTTCCCCCTAAGAAGACTCTTTCGGGAACTTCGAAGGGCTCGTCACACTCCGGTGTGACGGGGGGGTGTTTCTTCTGCTGGTCCTCCTGTTCCTTCGGGAACGGGGCCCGTCCCCCCTTCTGAGAAGAAGAAGAAGACGGGGACCAAGGGTGTGCTGTCTACCGCTGGTACACCCTCGCCTGGTCTTGGCAGGTCTGCTGCAAGAAACCAGGTACCGGCTCGGTTTCTCGTCGCGAGCGAAGTTCTGAGTGTACGGTCTCCTTCGGGTGAACATGCAGCCAAAGTTAAGACGCCTGAGTTCGCTCAGCGTCATGACCGAGGCACGGAGCAGAAGACTGTCGAGAGCCGCTCAGGTGACTCTCGCCAGGCCAGCGGCCGCTCTCGTCAGCGACCAGCCGTACCACGGTACCTCGGGTGGACGTGACGGTCTCTGACCGGCCACGGGTTAGGCTGGGAAGAGGTCCCCCAGGTCCTCGACCGACGGTACCAGCCTCGGCTGGTACCAGCGGTTTTGACGTGCCGCGAGGACGCTCACCGGTCTCACCGCGAAAGTGAGCTCTGCAGGTCACCTGACCGCCGCTCCCACAGGGACCGGGCGGATACGATGACCAGCAGCAGCTCGTCTGACGCACGGGACCGGGGTCGAGTGCTCAGTCGAGCCGCTCGCCCACAGGTGAGCGGCACGGCCAGGCCTGCAGATCGATCCCCACCGCGGGTTGGTGATCGGCTGCAGCCCCCCACGTACGCTGGTCCTGCCAGCGAGCGGGGGGGGGGGGAGCGTCAGGTCTGTCTCTCCACTACCTTCAACTTCCTCGGGCTACAGCCGGGAAGAGCGAGGTAGCTAGGAGTGATCGTGAGAGGTGCGCCGCTCAGATCCCGTCACGACGCCGCACGTGCCACGTATGGTCTTAGGACCAACCAGGACGTATGCGCAAGTGATTGGAGGCGACCGTCAGGGGGGGGAGGGGGTAGCGTCAGTTCTGTCTCCGATTACCTTCAACTTCCTCGCATACGCCAGGAAGAGCGAGGTATATAGGAGTGATCGTGAGAGATGCGCCGCTCACGATCCCGTCACGACGCCAAAACGTGCCAGGTATGGTCTTAGGACCACGCCAGGACGTACGCGCAAGTGATTGGAGCAACTGTCAGGGATCTGTTGCTGGTCCTTCTTCTGAAGGAGGAGGGTCTTGGGAGCTGCTCTTGTTGGAGGGACTGGATGGTCCTACTCCTCAAGACGCTGTAACTTCCGAGATTCAGAGTAACTTTGCCCAGGTTATTGCACTGATTCGTCAGCACACGACCTGGGGGAAAGATCGCCGCTCCCACCAGCAGAGCCCATGTCTCTGCTAGAGTCGTTTTGGGGCCCGAGAGGGAACCCAAACCGACGGTGGGTTTGCCGCGATCGGAGCTTGCCGATTCTGTCTTGACCGAGTCTCTCGTCTCCAGACAAGAAGGCGCTCTCAGTTCTGGCCGGTCGATTCAAGCTACTTCCACCTCCTCTACTGCGACAGCGGCGTTTCTACGTGTCTTCGGACACCGTATTTAATACTCCTTCGGTCCCCTCCTCCTGAGAGGTTTCGACCTCGACGAGGTACTGGAATGAGTCGGAGGACGGTATCGGCTCTCTCCTGTCAGGTGTCGATCAGACCCCACCCAGACGACGTTCACAGTGGCGGCAGACCCTTACCTACAGTGAGAGTTCGTAACCCTCCTCGGGGAAAACGTTTTCTCCTGACGATACGTTTTCCCAGACTCTTGAGAGGCCATCGCCGCAAGGCGATGGCTGCTCCTACTCTTCTCCAACTGCTAGTTCCCACTGGGAAGGCGAGAGCGAGTATCCCATTCCCTCTCTCCTTACGGCTACGAGGGAAAGGGAGGGATCCTACAGAGATTTCTCTGTAGGATTCCACGTTGGGGACTGCGCTACCGGGGGGACCTTCGGGTCCTACCTGACGTAAGCCCCGGTCGTTGAGGAGGGATCCTGCCCCATTCTCGATTTCTACGGGAATCAAGAGGACCACCAGCCGATATCGTTTGACGAATTCGGTGGGGGTTTCGCAGACTGCTTAGAATTCTACGGAATTTCTAGCGGCATTCAGAGTGTTAGTTTCTTACGATCTCCAAACACTTAGGCGAGACCACGGTCCAAAGTGAGCGAGACGAGAATCCCCGATATGTTACACGATAATCGGGAACCTCGCCTATGCTCGAATTCCTGGAATTTCTAGCATTAGGAAGAAGACTGCTGCTGAAAGAAGACTATCTCACAATAGGCGACCAACCTGGAATAGAGAAGAACGGACGGGAATATCCAGTTTGGCTTGAACTATCGTCTTAGTATTCTGTTCACCATTGAAGCTTTCCTTCGAGGAAGACTTCTTCACTCTCTTTGATAGAGACCGAAGGTGGTCGATCTCCAATCCTTCTTATTTTGTTTTCTTGAAGGAAAGAATTTAGGATGGAGATCGTTGTTCAGAATCCTACAAATATACTACGTATATTAACCTCGCGACATGATTCTGCTAAGCAGTTTGAATGGTCCGAGGGGTAGGCGCATATCCTGGTTATTCTACGGATTGCGACTTAGACGAAAAGTATTCTAATTGAACTGCAACTCGGGTTGCCTGCAACCTCCCAGGAGTTTCCGTTTCAGTTTTATATACTTATGGTGTTGTCACAACAACACCATTTAAGCTTTTATATTTACCGAAATTCGTTTCGCATAATATAATTGCTCGAGCATATCTTTTTATGCTCGTTGGTTTCTAGCCGAACGCATTCCTTCGTGGAAAGGATTACTTGGCAACTCAGGATGACGAGTCAGCGACAGCTACTGCGTATTGAATTGCCCGAGCATTCAGTACCAGCTGCCGCTTTGAGATGGACGGTTGGTTATGTCTTTCTCACCTGCTTTGATTGAATACCACCGTATCTCTGCCCAACAATCACGGACTTAAGTCTCTGATTAACGGGGATTCTCGCATACATGAATGACCATCTACTGCTGTGACGCTAGTATTCATCGTCTTCGGTATTGCGAGAATTTTAAACAGATATCTATTAGAAATCTCATCTTTGTCTGTTTACCGCACGGTAACAGAATTCGTAATAGTCTCTTGCTGCATCGTATCTGATAATGCGAATGATTTTTGCGGAATCTGAGTTTGTCCTCAAAATATCTTGTATTCGGAGGTGTGCAATTGTTCATTGTTCACCCCCCCGGACTAGCAGATGTATTGAAAGACATCGCCTACTCCCACACCTGCCAGCTCTACTTCCAAACGTTCAGCCCATGAGAAGCAGTTCTTCAGGCGGCTCTCCCCTGTGTTTCATTACTGAAGAACGCCCGCTTTCACTGCACACCGGACAGCAATGAAATGGCGGTTAGCGTTTTCAGTCATTTGTAAGCACAGGTTTAGAATCTGAGATTCCTTCTCTCGATTCAGCTGGAAGACGTAGGTTGCATTCATTGCCTACCTTCGTCTTCAACGTCACATAGTGTTGTTTTCTCCTTAAGCTGAGATTCAACATCTATGAGATTTTTCTTGCCATCAGGGACCTCGTTCTTTTGAAGGCAATTGACTTTCGCCTTTTGAGCTTATGCATTAAGAGAATCATCGCCGCGCCGTCCGGCATCGGTGACTAAACAAATATTTTATTTGTTTTGGTCTCTCAGCATAACTCTTTAAAGGGCGAAGGTCACGTGACTTACCCGGATGCTTGGACAACTTGCCTCTACTGATTCCGAACCAGTCAGTCGGCAGCTGTCAGAGCGACCGAGTCAGTTACGAACTATGCTGTGGACTTAGTTCGGTTGTTCCAGAGCAATCATTACTTCGTCTTAATAGCTTGTCAGTATGAGTACTGTACATAACCAAAGTCGAGAAGAGGGGATAGGTCATACGACTATCCCCTTCTTTTCGTCTTAGGTAACTGCATGACTTCTCTTGAGAAGTCAAGCACAAAGGGATGGGGATTTGTGACGCTCGATTTCGTACCGATCTTCGTAGCGAAGACTCAGAACCCTTCGGTAACTGACGATTGGTTCGAGTCCTTCACAATACCCTCCCTAATGGACTTCACGCCGCCTCCGATACGAAGGCTATGCTGCTTTGTCCTGTGAAGGCGCGACGGAGCTGTCTGAAGAAACTCGACACCCAGGATGAGTGTGGACGCCTCTTCATCATTCTCTCGCGTTCCGCAAGAACTTCTCCGTGGCGCAGGTAATGAAGGCAGGCGCCTGGTCCCAACCGGACCGCATGCACCTCCTTCTACCTTCGGGATATTGCCCACAGTTCCTTGGATCTTTTTCCTTGGGAACCGTGGTGGTTGCTCAACACGTTGTGTAGTTAACCCAGACCCTCGCAGGCTGAACAGCATCGAGTCCTGGTGTGACCGTAAGAATGGATGAGGAATGAGAGTGTGACTGGCTCCTCTTCCCATTCTTTCTTCCCTACCTCTTGGGTAGAGGGACACGGTCGTCAACCCTGCTGGGTAAGGACGAGATGCAGGTGAGCTACTCAATAGAGCACCATCCTATCCCTTTCAGTAGGGATAGGAGTAAATATCCACCACTTCCTACAACAAGGGGGAGGAAGTGGATGCCAATTTGAGACAAACCCATCATTTTATGATTGTCTCTTGCAAACAGGAACAAGTTCTTGCTTGCTGGTACGAAAGAGATACGCTTGCCTCTCTCTTAGTACTTGGCCCAGAGGTCTGACCATTGATCCTGCGGTGCACACCCCGATCAATCGGACAGAGGTTTGGATCCCTCCCTTGCTCTTACGACCAGGGAGGCACTCCAGGGTTGGACGAACACCAGTCTGTTCACCAAAAAGACTCAGATTCCTCCCACCAAGAAGTGAGTCTTCCTATTGTTAAAGGACCGATGGTTTGTATTACGTATCGGAACAAATGACAATTTGTCGAAAATTGCATTTTTCCTAACTATACAAACCTGAGGTCCTTTACATATAGTCCCACCTCATGCCACCCCTCACTCTGCAACTTTTTGCATGGGCCTAAAGCAAAAGTGATTCTTCACCGCCCGCGCACGATCGGACAAGCAGTTAACTACCGTTCTCCCCTTGTTCGAAGCTTACGACCGTCCCAGCTGCCGCTAGTTACCTTCCTATTGTTAAAGGACCTCAGGTTTGTATAGTTAGGAAAAATGCAATTTTCGACAAATTGTCATTTTCCTGAGATCGATCCCCAAGTCCTTTGTGCTCGGTGCCGAGGGCGGGATCGCGCTCGCGCCGAGCCGTGTATTTTTGGGTGAAAGTGAAAATTGTAAGTGCAGTACTTATTTTTTTTTTTTTTCATTTTTCATTTATATTTTTGCCCTGTGCTCGGTGCCGACGGGGCGCGAATGCTCTTCAGCACGAGCCCTTTAAAATTTTGTGTTGAAAGAATGAAATCGCAAGTGCAGTATTCTTTTTCATTTTCATATATTATTTTGATTGCATCAATGTTCATTATGGATCAAGGTTTCCACTCTTACCCGGGAATTGATCCTTACCCTTTTATTTTGTGTGAAAGTGAAATCGCAAGTGCAGTATTCTTTTTCATTTTCATATGTTATTTTGATTGCATCATATTCATTATTGGATCAAGGTTTCCGCTCATAACCGGGAATTGATCCTTACCCCTTGCGCTCGGTGCCAAGGGCGCGAATGCTCTCAGCCCGAGCCCTTTTTGTGTGAAAGTGAAATCGTAAATGCAGGATTCTTTTTCATTTTCATATATTATTTTTAATTGCATCAATATTCATTGGATCAAGATTCCCCTCATACCGGGAATTGATCCTTATGCCCTTGCGCTCGGTGCCGAGGGAAGCTGAATGCTCTCGGCCCGAGCCTTTTATTTTCGTGTGAAGTGAAAGTGAAATGGTAAATGCAGTATTCTTTTTCATTTCATGTATTATTTTCATTATGGATCAAGGTTTTTGCTCATACCCGGGATTTGATCCTTATGCACTTGCGCTCAGTGCCGAGGGCGTGAAGGCTCTCGGTCCGAGCCGTGTTTTGGTCACTGGTGCAGTGGATGTTGTGTGGGGGCGGGAAGAGCGAAGGCCTGCCAAGAAGTTGTCGGAAAGCTCTCCCGCGACTCTCTTGGTAACCGATTCTTTGTCGTCTTTCCTTCCCCCCCCCCCCCCCCCCCCCCGCTCAGCTCCCACGTATGGCACCTTCTCCTTTGGGGTGGGGTGTTTCGGGGCCGTTCTACTTCGCCCGACCCGTCAAGCGTAGAGGAGGGCGCTTGTTACCTAACGTCCATTTGTTCAGGGTCTTCCGTTCGTTCGGGGTGGGGCTCGGCGCCCCCCCCCCCCACAAGAGTGGGAACTCCTCCTACTTACCCAACTTTTGCTTCCACAGGTGCTTCTGCCGTGAGGGATGACCTTGGTCAGGTGTGGGCGTCTTTGGGACTGCAAGGTGTACCGAGTGTCCAGGGGCTGCTTCACTTTTTGGCGGGGTCTGGTGCGGTCCCTTGGAGCGGTGACCACGACGACAACCAACTTGTCGACTCCAGAGTACGCCACCCCTCCTCACCTGGTTTACTCACCTACAGCCGCTGTGCAGGAGCCGATCACCGTATCGAGGGGGGGCGTGCTGCCGCCGCCCAGGTTTGCCGTGCTGCCGCGACCAGACTTCCGCTGCCCCAAGAGCTCGTCCCTGGACCTGCTGCCGGTACCCAGGATGTCGTTGGCTGACGCTAAGCCACCTGACTTACATGCCGTACCTGCCGCTACTGCTGGTCCTGCCGCCCTTGCTGTTCCCGCTCCTGCCCACGTCGTTCCAGTCCAGGGTGTTGCTGCCCCAGACGCAGGTCCTTTTGGACAGGTGCAGCCGGGCCGTGTTGCTTCGGCAATTGCCCTGGCTCCGTCCTGGATGGAGAATCTGACGACTGTCCTGCAAGAGCTGACGAAGAAGAAGAGGAAGGTGTCGTCTTCGTCGTCTGCTGCCGCCACTTCCCCTTCGACTTCTAAGGCTCCCAAGCTGAAGAAGAAGAAGGCTGCCTCCTCCCCCCCTAAGAAGGCTCCTTCAGGAACTTCTAAGGGCCCATCCCACTCCAGTGGGACGGGGGGTCCTTCTGCAGGTCCTCCTGCTCCTTCGGGAACAGGGCCCGTCTCTCCTTCTGCAAGGAAGTGTTAGGACCCTACAGCCAAAGTTCTAACGCCAGAGTTCGCTCGGCGCCAGGACCATGGCACGGAGCAGAAGGCTGATGAGAGCCGCTCAGGTGACTCTCGCTAGACCAGAGATCGCGGTTCAACGTGCCGTGAGAACTGTTCTCGGTCCAGCCGCTTGCCCCAGGGGAGCGGCGCGACCAGGCCTGCTGCTCGATTGCCACCGTTGGCGATCGCCTGCAGTCCCCCAAGCACACCGGTTCTGCCGGGGAGCGTCAGGTCTTCCTCTTCTGTTCTTCCAACTTCCTCGTATTACACCAGGAAGGGCGAGATAACAAGGAGTGATCGTGAGGGGCGCGCCCCCCCCACGATCCCGCCACAACGTCCTACGTGCCAGGTACGGTCCTCAGATCGACCAGGTCACATGCGCAAGTGGCAGGAGGAGACTGGGAGGGGTCTGCCGCTGTTCCTCCCTCTGAAGGAGGGTCTCGGGAATCGCTCTTGCTGAAGGGGCTTGATGATCCTATCCTCAAGATGCGAGCACTCCTGAGATCCAGAGAAATTTTCCTGAGGTCATTGTGCTGATTCGTCAGCACAACGACCTCGGGGAATGATCGCCAGCCGCTGGTCCTGACAACAACTCGACCATCACCGCGGTTGATGGTCATCACAGTCCTCCGATTCTGCTGGTGGGCAGGGGAGGAGCTCTCATAACAGCTTCCCTGACACATTCCTTGGTCCAGCTTTCTCCACAAGAAGCTGCTGGTCCAGACCTGCAGCTCGATCACCAACCTGCAGTCCTCCCAGCCTACTAGCATGCTAGTAGGAAGGGTAGGAGCATCAGGGTAGGGGGGGCTGGCAAGGACGGATGATGCTTCCCAGACTCTTGGAGGGACCATCACCACTGTTCACGTGACGGTCCGTCTGGACCACGCATTCAAGGTGATGGCTGCTCGTACTCGCTTCTCCAACTGCTAGTTCTGCTGGGAAGGCGAGTGAGTATCCAATTCCTCCCCCATTCCCTCTCTCCTTACGGCTACAAGGGAAAGGGGAGGGATCCTGCATTGTTCTCTGTAGGATTCCACGTTGGGGACTGCGTTCCGGGGGGGGACCTTCGGGTCTTACTGGACGTAAGTCCCCGTTGTTGAGGAAGGATCCTGCCCCATCCTCGATTCCTATGGGAATTGGGAGGACCACCAACCGATGATCGGCTGACGAATTCGGTAGGGGTTTCGCCGAGCGCTTAGAATTCTTCGGAATTTCTAGTACACTCAAAGTGTTTGTTTTTTTACGATCTGCAGACACTTGGGCGAAACCATGGTCCAGAGTAGGCTAGACGAGAATCCCAGATAATTGTTACTACGATTATCGGCAAACTCGCCAAATGCTCGAATTCCTGGAATTTCTTGCGCTCGGAAGAAGCACTGCTGCTGAAGGAAGAATATCTCACAGTAGACGGCCAACCCTAGGATAGAGAAGAACAGACGGGAACATCCAGTTTGGCTTGAACTATCATCTTCTGTATTCTGTTATCACCATTGAAGCTTTCCTTCGGGTAAGACTTCTCCTTCACTCTCTTGATTAGAGAATGAAGGGTGTCGGCTTCCTATCCTTATTCTCATTCTTCGAATGGAAAAGAATTTAGAGTGGAGGTCTTTGTACAGAAACCTACAAATATACTACGTATATTACCCTCGCGACATGATTCTGTTAAGCAGTTGAATTGTCCGGGGTATTAGGCGCATACCGTAGTTAACTCTACGGAGTGTGACTGAGACGACTAATCCTAATTGAACTCCAACTCGGGGCTGCCTGCAACCTCCCAGGAGTTACCAGTTTCGATTTTAGATACTTATGGTATTGTCACGACAACGCCAACTTAGCTTTTGTATTTACCGAAAACCGTTTTGTTTAAATATAATTGCTCGAGAGTATTTTTAATGCTCGATGGTTCTAGCCGAACTCATTCCTTCATGGAATGGATTACCTGGCAACTCAGGATGACGAGCCAGCGAGAGCTACTGTGTATTGAACTGCCTGAGAGCAGCTCAGTACCAGCTGGCTCTCCGAGATGCACGGTCGGTTATGTGTCTCCCCCCTGCAATGATTAACTACCGAACCGTATCTCTGCCCAACAATCAGACTTAGGTCTCTTATTAACGGGGATTCTCGCATACATGAATGACCATCTACTTCTGTGACGCTCGATTTCATAGCCTTCGACATTGCGAGAATTTTCAACAGAGATATCTCTTGGACTCTTTCATCTTTCTGTTTACCACACGGTAACAGAAGTCTGTACTAGTCTCCTGCTGCATCGCACTGCGATAATGCGGAATGATTTCTGCAGACATCTGAGTTTGTCTTCAAAATATCTCTTATTCGCAGGTGAGCAATTGTTCAATTTTCACCCCGAATTAACAGATGTATCGCAAGACATCGCCTACTCCCCAACCTGCCAGCTCTACTTCCAAATGTTCAGCCCATGAGAAGCAGTTCTTCAGGCAGTGCTTCCCTGTGTTTTCATTACTGAAAACGCCCCGTTTTCATTGCAACTACGACTCCTCACCAGACAGCAATGAAATAGCGGTTAGCGTTTTCAGTCATTTGTAAGCACAGGTTCAGAATCTTGAGAATCCTTCTCTCGATTCGGCTGTGAAGATGTAGGTTGCATTCAATGTCCACCTTCGTCTTCTACGGCACATGGTGTTTTTTCTCACTTAGCTGAGATTCAACTACTATGAGAATGTCTTGCCTTCAGGGACCTCGGCCACTAGAAGGCAATTGACTTTCGCCTGTTGGGCACATGCCTTAAGAGAATCATTACCTCGCCGTCCGGCATCGGTGACAAACAAATACACTATTTGTTTGGTCTCTCGGCATAACCCTTTAAAAGGGCGAAGGTCATGTGACTTACTCGGATGCTTGGACAACTTGCCTCACTACCGAACGCAGTCAGACAGCAGCTGTCAGAGCGCCCGAGTCAGTTACGAACTACGCTGTGGACTTAGTTCGGCTTTTCCAGATCAGTCATTACTTTGTCCTAATGGCTTGTCACAGTATCCATACCATCAACACCCACCATGGAGTGTCGGTGTCCTATCCACTACCGAGAAGAACAATTCGCTGCATTGGGATGCGAGATACTTCGCTGCAGATGGATAGACCAGTATGGGTACTGGACATAACCGAAGTCTAGAAGAGGGATAGGTCATGCGACTATTCCTTTCTTTTCCCCTGAGGGAACTGCATGACTTTTCCTGCGAAGTCAAGCATCCAGGGGATAGGGATCCGCGACGCTCGAGTTCGTACCGAACTTTGTAGCGAAGACTCAGAAACCTTCGGTCCCTGACGATCAGTTCGAGTTCTTCACAATCCCCTCCCAATGGACTTCACCGCCTTCGATGCGAAGGAGATGCTGCTTTTTCCTGTGAGGGTGCGACGGCGCTATCTGAAGAAACTTCCCTGACACCCCAGGCCGAGTGTTGACGCCTCTTTGTTAGCACCGGGATGACCTAGAAGAAGTACATTCCCTCGCGTTCTGCAAGAACTTCGCCGTGGCGCAGGTACTGAAGGCAGGGGTCTGGTCCAACCAGACCACATGCACCTCCTTCTACCTTTGGGATATTGCCCACAGGTCCTTGGATCTTTTTCCTTGGGACCCGTGGTGGGTGCTCAACACGTTGTGTAGCGAACCCCAGGTTCTCGCAGGCTGAACAGCATCGAGTCCTGGTGTGACTGTAAGAATGGATGAGTGTGTGACTGGCTCCTCTTCCCATCTTTTTCTCCTCCTCTACCTGTGGGTAGAGGGATACGGTCATCACCCTGCTGGATAAGGACAAGATGCAGGTGAGCTACTCGACAGAGCCCCATCCTATCCCTTTCACTAGGGATGGGAGCGAATATCCACCACTTCCCCCAACAAAGGGGGTGGAGTGGAAGCCAACAAGAGACAAACCCATAACTTTGTTACCTCTTGCAAACAGGAACATGTTCTTGCTTGCATGTACGAAGAGATACACTTGCCTCTCTCTTAGTACTTGGTCCAGAGGTCTGACCATTGATCCTGCGGTGCACACCCCTATCAACTCGGACAGCGGCCTTGGTTGGATCCCTCCCTCGTTCTTACGACCAGGGAGGCTTCCAAGGTTGGGCGAACACCAGTCTGTTCACAAAGACTCAGATTCCTCCCACCAAGAAGTGAGTCTTCCTATTTGTTAAAGGACCGATGGTTTGTATGACGTATCGGAACAAATGACAATTTGTCGAAAATTGCATTTTTCCTAACTATACAAACCTGAGGTCCTTTACATATAGTCCCACCTCATAGCCACCCCTCACTCTGTCAGTTTGGTCTTGGGCCTAAAGCAAAAGTGATTCTTCACCTCCCAGCCGTGCTGCGCGCACTGACGGACAAGCAGTTAAATACCGAACTCCCTTGTTCAAAGCTTACGACCGTTCCAGCTGCCGCTAGTTACCTTCCTATTGTTAAAGGACCTCAGGTTTGTATAGTTAGGAAAAATGCAATTTTCGACAAATTGTCATATTGAGTTGTAAGAGCTTAGATGTGTGTGTGTGTGTGTGTGTGTGCTAAGGGACAGTTTATATGGAGTCCCCTTTCTGTGTGTGTAGTGCTTGTGTAAGTGCTACATAAAAACTAAAACTATGATTAATTAAAACCAGTGACCCAAGAGGTCAACCAGTTTGCTTGCAGGAATATGATCAGACCAGATATGATAAAGTAGGCTAAGATGTAATGTTGTAATCAGTCGGTGTCTAGCTGCCGTCACCTGTGGTCATTCATATGTTTTGTAAACTGTAGTCCAAGCTTCCTGCTTGAGACAACCACAGTGACTTATAACTCAAAAATTAAGCCTACGGGACTTGTAATCTATGTCATCTGTGTGTATGTTTGAGCTACTGTCTGCTTCCTTTATGATTTGTAAACCAGATTGTAAGTCAGAATTCAATCAGCCATCATCATTAGAAAACCTGTCCAATTTTATCTGATCTTCAAGACTACTAGAAACCTCTCATCAGAAAGAAGATACTGAATGAACCTAGAAATTATCATCATGCGTTGAAACATCTCTGTCGTCATAACCAAAGAAGATACTGACTTCATAAATTATCACCTAAATCCAAGACACTCCAATGAGTATGGAAGTCATAACAAACCGACCTTGGCGTAAAATTATCGCAGGTCTAAATAACCTGACAGGGGCGCCTTATTATACAAAGGCATCAGCCCTATATATTTGTGGAAGCCTTCAGCGTACTCTTCAACGTCTTCCGAAGAATAACCAGAATAACTAATAATGTATCATATCAGAAGTCAACAACGGCGAAAGCAAGAGATTCTTCAAGCAACTTTGTGACATCGTTTAGTGAGCATCTTCAGCAGTGCATACCTTCAAGAAACAAACCTGACATATCTGCTTCCTATGGCAATGCAAGCTTCGTCCTAACCCGAAGAGATGTCTCTCATTAGAATCATTCAAGAAGGCTTCATCAATATTGAGCATTTCCAGCACCTCAAGAAACAAACCGGACGCGTCTGCAGCATCGGATCTTCAAGGAAACTAATCATTCAACAAACAAACACCGAACGAGCGGAACGCGAACTGAGAATTCAGGTTACTGCGGAAAAACGACATCGAACCCAAACGCCGTGACGTCACCTAAACAGCAAGATCTTCAAGACCAGCAAGAGAAACTAATCATTCAACAAACAAACAACGCTAAGAACAAGGGTCATCCACTAAACAGAGAAGGGGCACCAAGGCTGTGTCCTTATCGAAATGCTGACTTCCCACAAAATCAAGCTAAGTACAATCTTTTTTATTCATTTGGAGAAACTTTGAGCGTTTTCCTTCTGCCAGGGTCGAATTTCGTTATTCCTGTGGCTGAAGTTACGAGACATTCTTAATCTTACTTTTTTACAGAAATCTACATCATTGGGACTTCAACCACTGCGAGTTTTTATCTTTGAGTTTCTGTTTCCAGAAGTTCTGAAATATTAAAATCATATACTGTGTCAATCTTATCATTTTGGGTGATTATTAATTCTGTATGTAACAAATCATATTAAACATTGAATATGCGTTTACGCAGTGGATGTCTGTATTTATACAGATGCATGGATAGGGTCGTTAGATACCGTAGTGATAAGAAAACACACAAAAACAAGTGAAACACCCGTACAAATCTGGATAAATTAGAGGTAACACTATTTTGGGTCAGGACAATAAAGGCTCCTTTGCAAGGTCCCGATGGCAGTTTTAGCCTTGAGTTTTTTTAGTTATACACATCATAATCGAATCTCTATGACTCAACTTAACTTTAAAAAAAATAAATACGGCTGGATTGCAAGGAATAACATGTCTGTAAAAACTTTCATTAGGTTAACATACTTAACATTCATATAAACAAATCAACAAAATGTCTAAATGCGCTGACCTGGATCCCTCACTATTTCAAATTTTAGCAAAGAATGAAAGTAAACCACAGCAAGTACATATAGTTAATAATAACACAATAGAGATAACTTGTCTTAAATAGTAATCGCTCAAGTTCATCAATAGTTGCAAGTCATTCTTAAGTTCGTTGCTTTCTATGTAACCAACAGCAACATAATGCTAAAAACACACAATCCGTTGTCGATGATAATAAAGAGAAAAATCCTAATTAATATAAAAAGAAACAGGTAAACAGTAGCCCTAAAAATCAGAAACAAACAAATCGTGCTTCAGCAAACTTGGTTACTGTGTCATCTAGTAAAACGGTCAGGGTCAGTCAAATCTGCCGAGTGTTGCAAGCAGAGCACATTCCACATAAGCGACTCTAGTGGAGGGAGGAAAGTGATGTTGGATCATTTATGCCAAAATCTTTTTGAATTAAAAAGGAATTTTCCTATGAATCACACGACCGTATCGAGTAATCAGAGCAGGTTCCCGTAGTTTTAATATAAATTATTATAAGTGGTGGATTAAGCCCCACTGTACGTGCCGTAAAATTAGAATATCAGCCATTTACATTGTTTTTATTCCTTTAGTCCACGTAATATCCTATATTTAAGGACTCACCGTTTGTTGTTCGAACTTCCCTATTGAGAAGTCTGGAGTATGGTTCAGTAATTGGCAATAACGAGTTAATTGTCGTAGCGTAACTTAGTTTCAGTACAGGGTAGGGAAGCGCATGCTAACGGATACCTCTATAGTTATAAAAACCATTCATCTGTATATAGTGTACATGTAATTGTAAGATATTCATCTATGGGTATACAAAACATTATCTTACCTCCTGCCAAATAAGGCGTGTTTATCAAAGGAAAATTCTATAAACCTAACACATTAAAATCCGTTTTGGACAAAAAGAGACAGTTAATCAAATAATAACTTATATAGAGGAACTAATCACTTGTCTCATAAATCGTGACATTGTTCAAGCGACCCAACAGAATTCTCCCACACCCGAAGTCGCAGTTTGCACGCAAAATCTCAAGACGCATGCACCCTCGAATGTCTTAGTGCATGTAAAAAGACTTTGCTGGGATCTGAAATTTTAATCCTTCCCGACACTGAAATATAACTATTCCCGCGAACAAACCACTATACACTGTTGACTCACAGCAACATGTCAATATTGAAGTCCGTACCATCCGAATACCAATCTAGTAATCCACAAAACCTATATTATATATATATATATATATATATATATATATATATATATATATATATATATATATATATATATATATCATATATATATATATATATATATATATTGTGGATATCGAAGTTATAAAATATCGCATTTTTTTTTTTTTTTTATTGTTGCTAAATTTAATCATGCCCGACCAGTTGTGGATGAATCCCTCTTATACTCTATCTAAAGTAATATCCATAAAGTCATTCAAGCAGAGGTGATTCAGCAGAATTTTTTTTTGTTTTTTTATCTTTTATCTAAGCCGATAGGCATGACGTTTAAGGGAAAAAATTATGTATGGGCTCTATTTGATTTCCTAATGACTCCTATTACTAATATTTTTTCAACTTTGTCATTTATCTCTATTTTGAAATTTCATTGGGAGACTATACAAAGGTACGTATATAGCTTTGTTTGTCCTTAGACCGTATTTTGTGTTCAATGACATCCGTTTTCCCCCAGAAATTACTCGCTAGTGGAGATGTTTCTCCACTAGCGAGTGATCTCTGGGGGAAAACAGATGTCATTGAACACAAAATACGGTCTAAGGACAAACATAAAGCTATATACGTACCTTTGTATAGACTCCCAATGAAATTTCAAAATAGAGATAAATGACAGTTGAAAAAATATTAGTAATAGGAGTCATTAGGAAATCAAATAGCCCATATAATTTTTCCCTTAAACGTCATGCCTATCGGCGTAGATTTCTGTCGCTTAAACGAGGAAACGATTCCCGATCGTTTTCCAGTGCCATGTACCGACAATATCTTAACTTTGTTAGGTCAGAATAAATTTTTCACCAGCTTGGACTTACTTAAAGGCTTTCACCAGATACCATTAGCTAAGTGAGTGTACCTCATACACCGCCTTCAGCACACTCAGGGGGTATTATCAATTTTTATGTATGCCTCCGGCTTACGTTGTGCCCCAATTACATTCACCAGAATGATTAATATAGTGTTTGGAGACTTTTAGGGGATACCCTACATGCCTATATGGTTGGTCTTGTAATCTTTTCTAATACCGTAATAGTACATTCACATAAACTAGAGCTAGTGCTACAGAGGACTCAAGCTACTCACACTGGGCCTTTTTTTCTCGAGCAGCGAGCCGTTGCTGCCGAGAATCGAAAACCGGGAGATTTTAGCTCGAGATCTTTGCTTTCCGTCTTGTCGGGAAGCAGCAGCCACGAACCCCGAGCGACCGCATATTGTAAACAAACAAGATGGCTGCTTCTAACAGGACGTGCTCAGGAACCATGTCTCTTCCCACACAAAGACATCGGTATGTGTGGACGTTCTTTGCTCTCCATGGATTGTTAGAAAAAGTAAGAGAGTTCTGAATGTTGTGGGATCACACGGATGACCTTTTTAAGAAAACTACGCTTAAAAAGTACAAATGGGAGGATGTTTACTTTTCCCTACTGCTCCTCGAAACCACGAGATCCTAGTGTGACGATACAACACTTTTGCTCGCGAGCATCGGCTGGATGCTGGCCAAAACCGCGAGCTAGAAATGACTAGTGTGAGGCCAGCTTAAGACAAAATAATCTCAGAGTAAAATATCTAAATGTGAGTTTTAAAAACTGAACATGTTTATTTAGGTTTTGTGTGTCTAGTCAAGGTCTTGAAGTAGTCCATGGTAAGGTGTCGGCAATTCATAGCTTTCCGGTACTTATTAACGTAAGGGGGATACAGCACTTTTGTGCTGTAGTGGGTATTACAATCGTAAGTTGACATGTAACTCGTCAATCACAGCAGCTCCTTTAACAGATCTTATGAAGAAGGGCATAGATTTATTATGGTCTGAAAAGCATCAACAGGCGTTCGATATCTTAAAATTGGAATGCAGCTCACCTATCTTAAAAATCCCTGATTTAAATAAGGAATTTTTTTTTCATTGCAACAGACACCTCAGACCAAGGGGTAAGAGGGGTACTACTTCAGCAATATGATAAGCAGTTCTTTCCTATAGCTTTTTATTCACGTAAACTAAAGCCCTCTGAAAGTAAATATGCAGTAATAGGCAAGGAAGGGCTATGGAATCGTTAACTCACTAGTGCATTTTAAGTTCATAATCTACGGCTATCCTGTTAAAGTCCTTACTGACCATAAGTCCCTTACCGAGTTTTTCAAAGGCTTTAATCACAGTCCCAAAGGAACTCGGCGGCATATGATCATTCAGGTCTTTGGAGCCAAGTTAAGATATCTACCTGGGAAAGCAAATATCATAGCTGACGCATTATCCCGCAATCCCGCACCATCCTGCAAAGAACCATTAGTTGGACTAAAAGATATAGAAACATCCGTGCCTATTGTTAAAACCGTATCTAAACAAGAAAATTCATTAACCCAAGAGATCGTGAACATTGAATACCTGGGTTGGAGCGCTGAACTGTTACAAACTGAACAAAGCAAGGGTCAGCAGCTAAGCAAAACAATAAACACTTCGAACGGAAACCCTAAAGCAAAAGTATATTTAAAGTATGTGTAGCAGAATTATGTAATCAAATGTAATATTTAATGTAGGTCAGTGACGAGGAAAACCCGAAGAACACAGCAGGTGACTAACGACCAGGTAGTAGTAATAATCTCTTTCATACCAATCATCCTAAACTGGTTGCATTCCAATCCATTACATGGTCATCCAGGGTTCTCTATTATGTCACAGAAAGCCAAATCACTATTTTACTGGCTTACAATGCTTACAGATATAAAAAGCACATAACTAATTGCAACATGTGTTATGAAAACAAGGGACACACTAAGATACCTGTCAGTTTAGGGGCCTATCCCATGCCAAATCAATCCTTGAAAAAATACATGTAGAATTATTAACAGAGTTTACGAGTCTGACAGAGGAAATAAACGCCTCTTAGTGTTAATAGTTGCCTTGGCACGTTATATAGAATTAATAGCACTAAAAGACAAACGCCGCAATTGAGTGCGCTAGGAATATTTATGAGTGCTACATCAGTAAACTTGGAATTCAACACATGATAATCTCTGACTCGAGCGGTGTAAATCAATAATAATTTACTAAACTCGTTGTGTGAATTCCGTGCATTAAGAAAACCAATACCATGTTTTATCACCCAGAGTCAACGGTCGGTGGTATAGGATAAATAAGAAAGTGTCAATGTCCTACGAGTTACACTGGTGATATTGGGTCCAAACTGGATTATAGCAGTTCTCGCGGTTTTAAATACCTTTATCATTCATATCTTATATCTATAGAAATGATACCGCAAGTAGCCTTATACGGTACGCCGCTAGAACACTTTTCCACATATTCAGGCTAACCATTAATTTATCAAATATGAAAAAGTATGGATACAAGTGGAGTCGATATATATACCTAAGAAGTTGGAAGGGTTACAAATTATAATAAAAAGGAATCGATAAAATCAATAAGCAAAACGTAACCATATGCAGTGTTTATAAAATATCCAAATATATATGCGTAAAGATTTGAACTCTAACTTAACGCTTTAGTTTAGTAGTCCATTCAGTATTCTAGGGATATTAACGACAAATAAGCTAAAAGTTCAAACACATATCAAAACCTACCGGCATATTGTCTGTCCTGGTGGTTTATATTCGTAGTCAATGAAAAAAAAAAAAAAAGAGAGATTTTAAAGTCAGGAAGTCTAGAAGTGAAAATGTATATCTATGTGAATACGTAATCCCATACGGATCTTACAGGGTAAATAATATATATAAAATTTGTATGGAAACCTTTTTCATTAGTTTGAATAGGAATATCTAATTTAACATAAGTAATTACATATATTTTTTTACAATTCTTGCAGGTTTCCAACATGAAACTAATATTATATTGTTCAATTTTGGTACAGTTTTTCAGATATTCTTCTCGTGTGGTGGAGTATTAAAACAAAAATATGTGATTTATACATGGCTATCATTTGAAAGTACTAAAGTCTTGTTTATTACAGCAAGTAATGTAACTCTTAAGCTGGCTGAGAGAAAATCTCCTGCCAGGTGATGATGTCATCAGTCCTAAAGGTGCCTGGCGCGTTTTTGCTGAATCATCACTGTTCCTTTTAACAATAATCCGCTTGCACAGGCTTCATCTGTAGTTGTGTGTTGTCTCGTGCTTACAAAACAAGTTGGCTGGAGAGTAGAATGCTTAGCTCATGAACTTCACATGTGGTTCATAGGTCATGGTGACATACATAGCCGTAATAACCTATTCTTATCCGTGGTGATCAATGCAAGCTTAGTTAAGGAATCTCAATCGTTTCAAAATTATGAACAAAATAAGCAATAGAATTTCTATAACATCAAAATGAATTCATTTTTTGTGAAATTCATAGACAATTCAAAAAAACAAAATCAGCTTATGACTTTGGTAAACGGTACATTTTAGAAGTATCAGGTCATGGATATGAAAAAATTCACTTGCAACATTAGCATATTACAATTCAAGTAAATCACATTCATGGGAAAAAATGTCACATTTTCTTGAAAAAACTCAAAGTTTATATAGAAATTAGTTACATAGAGGGTTCTTTCGTAGCATCTCCTGCCTAAAAATTAGCCTCAGAGGATGCGTCCAAGAAAATTGAATATGAACCTTTTGTTAGGGGTGGGGCACATAGGATCGGATTTTATCACAGCTTAATTTCAGTAAGCGTATTGAGAATTTCAGAGTCATGATTAATGTTCTCTTTGACTCTTATGTTGCCTGGCAATCTTACAAATAGCTCCGTTTCCCACTTCTTTGTCTAAACAACCCTGAGGGATGACGATTAGGTCCTTATGATCCCCAGTAGTAAGGTAAATACCACTTAAAAAATTAAGTAAATAAATGAATAAGTGAATAAATAAATAGATTAATTAATTGATAAGTAAATGAATGGACCAGTAGCCCTCCTGAAATCTATCTTTTCAAGATGAATTTATATTTATTTGACAATTTGTAACTCCCTAGATGATAATATATATTAGCATTGTATCATTTGAAAGAATGTGTTAGGGAGGGGGGGAGGGGGCTAGAACTTTCTGGGTTGACATTGGCAAAATGAAAATTGCACCATCATGTACATCTTACTAATACAGCTCAAAATTATTCAACCATCTTTACACATTTTTATAGCTAACGTTAGCACTGGAAATTATATGACTTGTCGGTAATTTCTGTTTTTTCTTTATTTTATGTTTTTATCTGTTGTTTTTTATTCTAGTGGTGATGATGGATTTACCTTTCCTTTCAAAGTAATTTTACTCCTCTAAGATCATATTGAGATTTCGGTTCTTTTTTCTTTACATGTTCACGTTGATTCTGATTGCATCATTATTACCACTGCCTTCATATGATTATATATGGGTATGTATAATACTTGGATATAATACAAAATTTGCCTGAATTTAGTTTTTGCATTTTGATATTGCAGATTGATTTGCAGCAATGCATCCTTTAATAAACTGATGCAGTTAAGCTGTATTGTGGCCAAACCAATGAAGATACTATACCAGTCTAGAAAATGAGATCAGTGTTCAATTATTAAACCTTTAAGATTAACATTATACACAAAGTGTGCTCGTGATTTAGTGATGAATTAATGATACAGTACTCTTACCTGTTGGTTTATTCGAAATAATGTTTTATATGTTCAATAAAGGCTTGAAACTTTTCTGATAATAATTCATGTGTATTTGAATATTGGAATACTTGAGTGTAGGTTGGTTTTGGCGGAAAATTTTCTTGCACTGTTGTCTCGTTGCGACATGGAGGGGTATAATAACATTTATTAAATGTAAGATAACTCAATATCACAATGACTTTTCACCAGATCTGTCATTAATCTCATCAACATTGCCCCCCCCCCCCCCCCCCCCCACAACAATTTATCTGGCTTCCTACGCCACTGATTAGTTGCCATGATGCAATGACTACTCAAAAATAGGAGTTCCGAATATGTCAGTATATTGTAACACTTAGTGTAAGGTTGACACCCTTACACTCTAACCAGTAATTAGTGCTGATTTATTTATTAGTGCTACCCCATTCATTAGCTGCAGTCGAGATAATTTTTTTCCCAAGTGAAAATCATAGACTGACACCAGAAATAGACTAAACATTGACTCACTGTATGGTCTCATTCTAACAAATGAAAATGGAGGCAACACTCCATGCTTTGATTGGCAACCTACTACAATGATCAAATCAGTACTGGCGGCGTTGCAAGAAAAAAATAATCCCAGACAAATATTTGATGTATGTAGGCCTATTTTCGTTTTTAGTTCAGGTACTTAGTTGTTATTAATTTGCAGTATGGCATCGATTAGTCTTTTTATTTACCTGTTACAGTAAAATCTCATAATTTAGAAACAAATAAAATATGCAGATGCAATGCCTAGTATTTATGAAATTTACAAAAGTTACTATGTATAGGAGTGTTCTATTGCTTTCTTGTTGTATATTCATTGATCTTGCCAATGAACGGAGCCTGCAGGGGAGTTAAGATAATCGCGAAGGTGATCTCGTTGAGCCTTGCAAGCCATGGACCTCTGGCGGCCTGGGGGAGTTAGGTTCGGTAATACAGCTTCATCACACCTCCAGTGACCAGGTAGGGCCTCAGGTGTCACCGAGTCTTCTTGATCTGCCCCATTCATGGCAATAGCACTTTCTTGTTAAAATTGAGTGTGCAACACACAAGCGGCCAACACCACGGACTCGATACGGTCATGCCGAAGATGTACGGGGATTGTGAAACACTGAATCTGTGGAAGACAAATGAAAAATCTTGATTTGATTATTAGATGTATACGAAAGGTATTTCATGTTAAATAAGTTTTATTTCTGTAGAAAAGAAAGGGTGGTACAAAAGGTGTTTCATATTAATACGTTTTAAACAAGCAGACCAAATAAAGACAGTATAATATCTGTGAACATATCTACCAGTTTGCTAGTATACCAAAGGAGTTCTCCACTACGTCTTGTCCCTGCTCAGTCGGTAATTATAGATGCGTTAATTTGCTTTTAGATTTCTTGCAGGGTATGGTTTCATCACATAATTCTTCAGAGCGAAGGCGTCATCTTCAATGAAGAAATAGGTGACTGGCGGTTTATCTTCGGTCTCGTTTAACAATCTTTCAAGGGCAGGCAGACTGGCTTCATTCCGATCAAGCGTTTGTTTGTCCTTAGACCGTATTTTGTGTTCAATGACATCCGTTTTCCCCAGAAATTACTCGCTAGTGGAGATGTTTCTCCACTAGCGAGTGATCTCTGGGGGAAAACAGATGTCATTGAACACAAAATACGGTCTAAGGACAAACATAAAGCTATATACGTACCTTTGTATAGACTCCCAATGAAATTTCAAAATAGAGATAAATGACAGTTGAAAAAATATTAGTAATAGGAGTCATTAGGAATCAAATAGCCATATAATTTTTTCCTTTCCCTTAAACGTCATGCCTATCGGGCGTAGATTTCTGTCGCTTAAAACTTAAACGAGGGGGGAAAACGATTCCCGATCGTTTTCCAGTGCCATGTACCGACAATATCTTAACTTTGTTAGGTCAGAATAAATTTTTCACCAGCTTGGACTTACTTAAAGGCTTTCACCAGATACCATTAGCTAAGTGAGTGTACCTCATACACCGCCTTCAGCACACTCAGGGGGTATTATCAATTTTTATGTATGCCTCCGGCTTACGTTGTGCCCCAATTACATTCACCAGAATGATTAATATAGTGTTTGGAGACTTTTAGGGGATACCCTACATGCCTATATGGTTGGTCTTGTAATCTTTTCTAATACCGTAATAGTACATTCACATAAACTAGAGCTAGTGCTACAGAGACTCAAGCTGGCCTCACACTGGGCCTTTTTTTCTCGAGCAGCGAGCCGTTGCTGCCGAGAATCGAAAACCGGGAGATTTTAGCTCGAGATCTTTGCTTTCCCCGTCTTGTCGGGAAGCAGCAGCCCCACCGAACCCCGAGCGACCGCATATTGTAAACAAACAAGATGGCTGCTTCTAACAGGACGTGCTCAGGAACCATGTCTCTTCCCACACAAAGACATCGGTATGTGTGGACGTTCTTTGCTCTCCATGGATTGTTAGAAAAAGTAAGAGAGTTCTGAATGTTGTGGGATCACACGGATGACCTTTTTAAGAAAACTACGCTTAAAAAGTACAAATGGGAGGATGTTTACTTTTCCCTACTGCTCCTCGAAACCACGAGATCCTAGTGTGACGATACAACACTTTTGCTCGCGAGCATCGGCTGATGCTGGCCAAAACCGCGAGCTAGAAATGACTAGTGTGAGGCCAGCTTAAGACAAAATAATCTCAGAGTAAAATATCTAAATGTGAGTTTTAAAAACTGAACATGTTTATTTAGGTTTTGTGTGTCTAGTCAAGGTCTTGAAGTAGTCCATGGTAAGGTGTCGGCAATTCATAGCTTTCCGGTACTTATTAACGTAAGGGGGATACAGCACTTTTGTGCTGTAGTGGGTATTACAATCGTAAGTTGAACATTGTAACTCGTCAATCACA